>NC_133617.1:701976391-702178891 GCF_048593235.1 Sminthopsis crassicaudata | reverse complement strand
ATAGATTGTCTCCTACTAATACTATTTATAGATTGAATTCTACTTTTGGACATAGACTGAACCCTAACCATTGCCACAGACTAAGACCTATTCCTGGTCAGCTGACCTGCAACCATACCAATAGTCACAAGAATGATCAGGCAAAAGGTAGGTGCATGATTCAGTGTTGTTTGCCCATCCCTGATGTTGGAGTCTCATCCTATACCACAGGTCATCATTCCTTTAGTAGGAGAATATGCACCATTATCATTAAAGCTCAGGACACTGGTGATGATTGTTATACACAAGTTCAATTTAACAATAATTATTACTCAGGAATGGGGATATAATGGAGAAAAACTGCAGAGACAAAATCTTTGAGAAGAATACCTGACCTCAGAAGGAGAAGAAGAATACAACATTACAGGGAAAAGAAGGTTAGAGTAGGAATATGAAAGCCTTAGTTTGTATCTTCCTCTGATACTTCTTACCTACAAGACCTTGAGTAAGTCATTGTCTGAGCCTAAGTTTTCTCAACTGTAAATGAGAGAGTTTTACTAAAAGTATCTTTCAGCTCTATCAGACCCTATCAGAAACACAGATAAAGGACTTCAGGAAGGAGGACAGATAAACAGCTTCACTGGAAATGATGGAGAGCTCAGGAAGTTGGCTAAAGATACATGACAGAGTAGGGCCCAAATTGAGCATTGAAAGTCCCATCAGCTGAGTTCCAGATGAACCAGAGCAGCATAAACACAAAGAAAACTGTCTAGCAAATATGTCTTTGGAAGAATACACTCAGTGTACATCTTTATTTCTTGTAATAAAGTGTCTGTACATTGTCATTGTATTCAGATGTGAGTAAATACTGAATCATCAGGTCCCTTCTGAATCACAGCAGGCTGCATAGAGGGAAATGAGTTTGGTGAGATCTTGGGGTAAGGTGGAGAGGAAGGACCCTGAAAGACCTTGGGAGGACACAGAGTTAGGTTGGGCATGCCCTGTCCTTCATAAGTTACCCACTGGACACCTCATATCTACTAGCTTTTGCTACTTGGCTGCACAGATCTACCAGATCTGCCCATTAATCATGGCTTCAAATGAACCAGAGAAGAGAAGGAAAGAAACAACAGTGAGAAAATGGGACAAAGGAGAATTCCCTTTTCTGATCTTCCTTACTCACAGATTTTATTTCCCATTTGGAAGGGCTTAAGTACATATCTGGACAAGCTCTTGCCACCTCCACTTTGCAGAGTCAATGGGTATCTGTTATATGCTCAAGCCAACTTACTTATACATTTATGGAATGCCAGAGTTAAAAGAGTCTGTAGAGATTTAATCTTAAACATGGAGTCCACTTTTACAAAATACATTGATAATTATTTCAACATAATTGGTTTCCTTTTCAATCCTATGTAATTTTTTTGTATTTTTTAAAATGTATTTTATGCTGAACTTAAGAAATAAAATAGCATTTCTATAACATATTAGAACAGAAAAAAGATGGTTGCACATGATCCTGCAAATCTATTAAGTACAACTTGCTATTCCTTTTAAAATATATAATAAGTTATCATGTAACTTTTTTTAACCCTTTTTTTCACTCCTTTTCAGAGATGGTTACCATTAGGCACAAATATGTGTGTGCATATACACATATCTATCTATCTATCTATCTATCCGTTCATCTGTCTGTGTCTATCTTTCCATCTGTCTATATATCTATCTTTCCATCTATCTATGTTTTCTATTTCTCTTTCTGTCTGTCACTCTATCTTTTATCTATCTATATGCCTATCTTTCTATCTTTCCATCTGTTTGTTTGTCTATCTAGCTTTCCATCTATCTATCTATATCTGAAAACTGTTCTATATGTTCTTTCTCTGCAAGCAAATAGCATCTTCTTTCATAAGCCCTTTGACTATCACAAATACTCAATTTAATCATATGTATTTTATTTTATGCATTTAAAAACATTCTGAGAGGGCTCCATGAGCACTAGTAAACTACTAAAGGGATCCATAATACCAAAAAATGGTTGAGAACTGCTGATATAATCCAGCACTTTCATTTTATAGACATGAAAAATGAGGCCCAGAAAGGAAAAGAATTTTCTCCACGGCTGCACAGGAAATCAGTGATTGTATCATGACTGAGATCCTGATATATATCATAGATCAGCATAAGAAGTTAAATGGGGGATTTTTTGAGAGTTTTGTGGAAGGTGAAAATGACACAAAAAATTCAGCAGACAACATAGAAAAAGCACGGAAATTCAGAAATGCAAAATATATATATATATGTATATATATGCATAGTATTGCATAATACCAACATATTTTATCTCTTAATACTATAATATATATATATATATATATATATATATATATATATATATATATATATATATATATATATATACCTAAATTTACAATAGGGTACTGTAAACGCCCCATTAAAAAAAGGAAAAGTTCAGACTTCTTCTCTGACACAAAGGGCCAAAAAACTTTTATGTGCATTTTCCAGCTCATGGGGGTGCTGCGCCCCTGTAGCTCCTCTCCCCTGGGTGGGGCTTGGAGTCTGGAAGATCGAGTTCTACTTCTGTAACTCCCTCCTCATATATCGCTGAGCAAATCATCCAAACTCCCTTGGTTTTGTTATCTGCAGAGTGAGAGGGTTGAACTGAAAGGTCATTCAGCATTCTCTTTAATCCCATGAGTGTAGTAGCTCAGTACGTGCTACCTAGGAGCCACTTAGGATATGCTTGTTCCTTGTCCAGATTCCTTCCCTCACTAACATTCTCTGGTTTGGCACGCTTGCATCCCCAAAGTCCGATCTCTCCTTGATCCTTCCCTTTTTCTTTCTCTCAGACTTCACCTTCCTTTGTTGTCACTTCTACCCACTTACATCTCTCATTCCATGACCTTCTCATTGTCCCTTATTACGTCTGAGAGAGAAAATTAGGGAGGAATATATGGGATTGGGGGTGAGAACTGGGAGGGGGAGTCCAAAGAGGCACTAAAATATTCTGAGGGTGGCGGGGTGGAAGGAGAAGAACTATTTGGGGATGGGTTTGGTGGCTCCAAGGAGTTAGTGTTATAATTTTATTTTTATTTACTTTTTAGTGTTATAATTTTAGATGATGGGGGCTGTGAGAATGAGCATACATGTGTTATGATCAAACACTCCTCTCTGGGGAAAAGTTTCAGATAGTCTGGCATTCCTATATAAGTACACACAGACTCAAATCCACATAAAGAAAATTTCCACTTGAGTTAAAGGGTGTGTTTGAGGGACTGGAGATGTGTGTGGGCCTAGGGCCAGGGAGAAAATAAGACTATAATGGCAGCAGAGAAGTCATAGACTCATGAGGTGTTAGGATTGGATCACACTTCAGAAATTGTCTAGTCTAGCTTCTTTATTTGACAAAAGAGAGAAATGAGACACAGAGAGGAAGGGATAAGGGACTTGTCCAAGGTGACACAGTGAAGGAGTAACAGATTTGTGCCCAGGACCCAAGCTCCTTAGTCTTTTCCCAAAGCTCTTCCATTTTCCCATTAAACACAATTCCTCTAGGGTATATGTTTTGTTTGGAGTGAGTGAGAAAGTGTGTGTGTGTGTGTGTGTGTGTGTGTGTGTGAAAGGAAGCTAAGATAAAAAGAAAGAATGAGGGAGGGCAAGATTGTATAAGAAGAGACTGAATATGTGGGATCAGGGATCTACAGCTGGAAGGGACTTTAGAAGCCTTTGACATTTGACAGATAAGGAAACTGAGGTGCAGAGAACTTAAAGGACTTGCCAAAAGAGGGGGATGGGATTGAAATGTAGGTCTTCTGACTTGCGCTAATGTTTTTTCCCACTCTACCATGCCTTAAACGGATGTTCTCTCAGATGCAGATCACAAGGAATACCCCAACAGCAATAGCCACTATTGGCTGCTCCAAATGGAACCAGCTGGTTCTCAGAGAGCATTGCTAGGACTACTCCTGGTGTCTTTCTAGCATGGCAGCATCTGGCCCAGCCTTCAAGAACACTCCCTCACTGAGGCTTCAGAGAGGGTTGAGACAATCCTGCCAGAAGAGAGGGTCTGAGAGAAGTCCAATGCAAAGTAGGGATCCTGTTCCAGGATCATCATTAAAGCCCTTTTTAATGCTTATATTCTAAAAACACTAAAAGCTAATCAGAAGGTTATCCCACGGAGCCTGGGTTCTAATGTTAAGTCTCTGATTTTATCACCTGTGAGACTTTGAGTAAGTCCCTCTACCTGTAAATGGGCTGAGGTGGTCACAGAAGGCTTTGCAAAGGAAAAGAGAAGTCTATGCTGACCTAAAGAAAAAGAACAGGTATTTGGGGTGACATTCAAAAGGCAGTTTCCATACCTTTATTCCCCACTCATTCACTAAATCCTCACCTCTATCTATCACTGAGAAGGACCTCTGGGCTCTCCCCCAGCTCCTCCCCTGACTTGAGCCTGTCTCCAATTGTGGTCTGAGCCGAGCCAACTGAGCTGCCATGATAGAGTGGGTATCTCCTGACATCAGAAGAGCCACACAAAAGCTTCCCAGGGATTTGTGCTCTGCAGCAACCATTAAGCTCCTCATGCCCAATTTCCCTTCCCTCCTCTTGAAGGCCACGGCAATTTGGCTGTCTCTAGTATATGTCATCAGGAACATGTCAATACAGGGAGGCAAAAACAAGGAGAGACAGAGGGGGAAGGGAGAGGGGGCCGGCACACTGAATCACTGGAGTGCAGCAAGGAAACTTAGAGAGACATTCAATCCAATTAACCCATTTTTCAGAAAAGAAACTCAGACCAGGAAAGAAGTCAGAGAAGTAACTAAATGGGGGGATGTGGAGATGAAATAGAAGACACAGTCTCTGGTCCCATTGAAAAGTCAAAAAAGAGGCAGGAATCAGGGTTCTAGACAGGGTCTATGAACCTGTTTTTGTCCTCTGTAAGATGGTGATAGTACATGGCATCAGGAATGTGTCAATGCAATACTAGAGAATGGCTCTCTTGCAGGATTGGTGAAGAGCAAGGGGGACAAGAGGCGAAAGCATTTGCAGAAGTGAAAAGCTATTCAAGGTAAGGGATTCTTATCTTCCCCTAATCAGCAAACATTTATTAAGTACTTTCTACTGTTCACTCATTTCAGTCATATCCAATTCTATGACCCCTTTTGAGAATTTTCTTGGCAGAGTAGTTTGCCAATACCTTCTCCAGCTCATTTTTACAGATAAGGAAACTGAGGCATGCAGGGTTAAATGACTTGCCCAGGATCACAAAGTCTGACATTAAGTGTCTGAGGCTTAGATGGGAACTCAGAAAGATGAGTATTTGTGACTCCAGGTCTTGCACTCTACCCACTACACCACCTAGCTATCTGCCAAATGAACTTATTATTAATTTATTATTTATTATGTAGTAAGCATTTACCACATGCAAAACACTCTGCTGTTATGTGTCAAATGCTGTGTTAGGCACTGGAGTTATGATGACAAAAATGAAGTAGTTCCTGGCCTCAAAGGGCATGCATTCTATTAACAGAAAATCACTTTAGAATAAAATAATAAATGCAAAATAATAGAGGAAAAATTGGATCTAAAAGCAGTGAGAAGTTACTTGCCTGACTACTCACTGATTGCAGGACAAGTCATTTAATTATGCTCTGTACCTTTCTGTCCATAAAATGGAAATAATTAATAACTTTGTTCAAACCCTTTTCTGCCTAGGACCTTGACTTGAGGACAAAGAATACCACTGGCGTCACCATTCCTTTTTGATCTCTGCTCATACTAATCCTCTCCAAATGGATTCCAGCCAAACTAGCCTAGATACAAGCCCCCTATATATTTCAAACTTTTCCACTTCCAAGACTGCCTAAAATGTCTTCCCATCACTCTCTTTGCTGCCAGTTGAATTCTCACCTGTGCTTTAAAATGTCCATTCAAAGGAAAAAGTTTATGAATGAACAAGAGATATGGAAAACTAAGGAAGTATAATGGATAATTTTGCACAAACAAAACTAATGCAGCCAAAATTAGAAGAAAAGTGAGACACTGGGGGGAAAAGTTTTACTGCAAGTTCTTTGATTTTTCAATATATAGGGAACTGAGTCAAATTTATGAAAAGAAGAGCTATTCCCTACTTGACAAATGGTTGAAGAATATGATCAGTTTTTAGAAGAAGAGATCAAAGCTCTCATAGTGATATACAAAGCTCTAAATCATTCTTGTTTGGAAAAATACAAAGTAAAAAAACTCTGAGGTACCATTTCATCTAGCAGATTGGCTATAGACAGAAAAGGAAAATAACAAAAGCAGAAGGGGATAAGGGAAAATAGGGACACTAATGCACTGTTGTAAGAATTGTGAAGTGATTCAATCATTCTGGAGAACAATATGAAACTATGTTTAAAGGGCTATCAAACTGTGCATACCCTTTGACCCTGTATCCTAAAAAGATTGAAAAAAAAAAAAAAGGGAAAAGGATCTATGACCAAAAAAACTATAGTAGCTCTTTTTGTAGTGGTAAAGAATTGGAAATTGAGGAGTATCCATGACTGTGAAAGAATACTATTATGTTATATGAAAAGATGAAGGAGATAGTTTCAGAAAAAAATGTTGGAAGACCTATGTAAATTGATGCAAAGTGAAATAAACAGAAACAGGCGATCATTATGCACAGCAACAGAAATATTTTAATCAACTGTAAAAGACTTAGCTGCTTTGATCAATACACTGACCTAAGGCAATTCTAAAAGACAATGAAAAGGACATATTGATGAGCTCTAAAGAAAATTGAGTAGATATATAAATATAGATATATATTTACTTTTTCCTTTTTGCAGCATGGCTAATAGGGAAATGTGTTTTGTATGATTTCACACGTATAGTTGATATCATATTGCTTGCCTTCTCAAGGCAAGGGTGGGGAAGAGTGGGAAGGAGAGAGAGAATTTGGAATTCAAAATTTGAAAGAAAACAAATGTTAAAATTAAATAAATAATAAGTTGGGGGAGAAAAGAAAAGAAAAAATAATGAAATGGCCATCCAAATGTTGGCTTTTCTAGTAAGTTTGCCATGATCTCCTTCATTTCCCTCTAACCCTGGAGTCATAAAGTCTTTTCCTTATATTCCTTTTCTTATATTTCTCTCATATACTTCCTCACATGTTACTTTTTAATACCCAGTCCTCCTCCATTTCTTTGCATTATAGCTGTTTCATCAACCTTTAACTAGACTGCAAATAAATTCCATGAGGGCAAAAGTCATGTTTTATATACCTTTATGTCTACCCCAATTCCCAGCATATTGTAAAGCACACATGTTTAATAAGTATTTTTAAGGGAACCAAACATATCCTGTGCTTTCCACACTCAGTTTTCTTTGAAACAAGAGTGAGGAGACCTAGTTCTAGATCGGTCTCTATAAGGGTCATCGTGGACTAGACTCAGTTTCTTCATTCACAAAATGAGGGAATTGGGCCAATTTTGGCAACGTTCCCTTCCAATTCTGACAGACTGATTCTAATTCAGAATTATCCTATTATCACTTCACATTTTAATTCTTTCACCTGCTGCTGATAGACTGTCATGAAAAGGGGTTAATTGCTTTTGTCTATTTAGGAGCAACTCTGTTACTTCATTTTTAAAAAATTACCCTTCTCTCCGTCTACAGTAGGATGATCAGTTTTCCCTAAAGCTAGAGATCATTCTGTGGCTGGGTTAAAGCATCAGTGTCTGATTAGGATTAGAGGTCAATCTCTGACTGTGATTAAGGATCGGTCTTTGAGGGAGATTATCATTATCAGTCTATGGGATTAGGGTTCTATCCGTGGTCAGGTTAACAGTCAATCTGTAATTGGACCTAAGAGTCAGTCAATGGCCAGGATTAGGGCTTGGGCTGTGGCTCCTATTAGAGTCAATCAGTAGACAGGGAATAGAGCAAAGCCCAAAAGGCTAGCCTCAGAAGCACCAAACTCTACCCTCGAGTTAATTAGCCATCAGTTCACTTGTTCAGATCAGGTTGCTAATGGATATCCCCATCCTCTACACAGGAAGAAAGTCATGTGGGGAAAAGTGAGCTCTGTACATTTGCAGATATATGATAGGTACCACAGGTTGGTAATAATAACCGTCCTCTGTGCAATGAGGGGGTTCGCCAGGGGGCTCTCCAAGGTCCCCACCACCTCTGATATTCAGGGGCTTAAGAAGGGCTTCTTCCTTCCACCTTTTCCAACCCTCCCCTCCTCCACCCTCTGCCACAAAGTTTTTCAAAAGGTACCAGAAGGGCTAGAAAATATTTCCTCCTTGCAATTCTATTTATTCCTGCAACCCAGTTCAGGATTGCCATTTCCATGGCAACCACTTGTTTAGCTAGCAACTCCACTATACCTTAGCGGCTCTCTCAACAAATACTTGGGGGGCAGCAGGCACTTGCTGAATGCTCCCCTGCAGGACTCATCCCCAGGCTGTCTCCAAAGCTGCAAATAACTTTTCAGAAACCACCAGCTTCTTACCAGGCTCTTGCTGGAAACCCCACAAGCCCAACAGCCATTTCAGGCCCTAAAAAGTGGTGGATCCTGTTAGCTGCTCTGAGCAGCATGGACACCTATGTCTCTGCTCCAGCCAGACCCCGGCTAAAACAGGCTATCTTAACTGTGGGGAGAGAAAGACAAAAGAGAGAGGCTCTGAGCTCAGCCAAGTTATCTGTAAACACTCTCCCCACCCAAGTGGCTGAGTTAAAGTCACAATTGGGAGCTACTGCTCAAAATGGACTGGGTAATTTCCCACTGATTGGGACCATTTGGAAGAAATCAAAGATCAAGCCCCAAACTGCCTAGCAAGTGCTTTGACTCTGCTTTTGACAAAGGCCAGAATGGCTGTTTTTCTCCCTGAATGGAGTTTCACAACCTAGCTCTTGCTTGCTTGCTCTTTCTTCCCCCACCCCCAGTCCTTTTAAAGGGCCCTTCTGCAAACATGACTATGGCATTGTTCAGCTACTTAACTTGAACTGCCCAGTCAATCCGAGGCCTTCTGAGCCCATTCTTGGAAAATTAGCTTCTCTTGACTGTCTCCCACACAGAATGAGCCACCAGGATTTCAGGGGGAAGTGGATCTTAGATTTTGTATTCAGAGTAACTGAGGATATATAAGAACATTTTTCCCTCCCACCGTCTCCTTCAGGCTGACATCTTCAGTGACCTTGCAGGGTCCTGGGTGGCTTTAGACCAGGGGTTCTCAAACTACTGCCCATGGGCCACATGTGGCCCACTGAGGACGTTTATGCAGCCCACCGGGTTATGGCGAATGGGCTGAGGGGCAGAGACAGAGTGTGAGCTTTTGTTTTAACTATAGTTCGGCCCTCCAACAGTCAGAGGGACAGTGAACTGGCCCCTATTTTAAAAGTTTGAGGACCACTGCGACTATTACTTACAGGTCATGTGAGTGTCTGTCTCCCTCTCCCCTTTTCTTTGTGCTTTATGTCTGTCTATCTCTGTCTCAGGTCCCTGTCTCTATCTCTCTTTCTATACTTATGAAATGGGGATAATAATCCTGCCTATTTCACAAGGTTGTTCTTAGGATTAGTTGAAAGAACAGTATCATTCAGGAGGTCAATAGAAAACATAGGATCTGAACCTGGGACCCTTGACTCCAAGGCCAGAGTTCTTTCTACTATGCTATAGTTACCTCTCTTCTGCCTCTCCTGCCTCCAGTCTCACTCCATGTACCATTATAAAATATTGTTATTATTTAACTGGTCCACTTGAAAGCTGGATATGGCTCTTCTCTTCCATTCGAATCCATTAAATGCTCTTACTATGCTATTTTATTTGGGAAAACATGAATGGATTTATAGAAGAACTCACTATTTGAGAGGTTTGTTATTATATGTTTTATATATACATTGTTATTATTAAAGGAAGGAAAGTGGTCTAGAAGAAAGATTATGACCTTGCCATCAAAGCCTAGCTTTTGTGCTTATTCAGATTTATTTACATTGAAATACCTAAAGGACTGAGGAAGGGAGTAGCCCTTAGGAAAATGACACCTGCTGTACATCCAAGTCAGTCTTTTGGCATATGTTGGAAGGTAACACCTAAAAGGTCTGAGGAAGACACAGATTGGCAGTTAGAAACTGACAGGAATAAAGGGGATGTTCTAAAACTCAGTCAGATAAAAGTTATAAACTGAGGAGTAAATAACCTCAAAGATTGACTAAATGTCATCAGACTCTAAATGCTAGGCTGATTGTGTTTTAAAAAGAATACAGCTTGGGGCAGCTAGGTGGCGCAGTGGGTAGAGCACCAGCCTTGAATTCAGGAGGACCCAAGTTCAAATCTGGTCTCAGACACTTAACACTTCCTAGCTGTGAGACCTTGGGCAAGTCACTTGACCCCAATTGCCTCAGCCCCCCCCCCAAAAAAAAAGAATACAGCTCTAAAAGAAAATCATCTGAGCAATAACAGATCTCTGGCCTTGTGAAGAGAAAAAAAACAACCTAAGTTTTCTTTCCTAATGAGATCTAATAAGGGAGCTGTCGTTCTAAAAGGGCTGTATATTAAGCTCTGAGAGCTAAGCTAAAAGAGATGGCAGAGCCCATTCTTCCCCTTCTGTGGGAGAACTGGCATCTCAGCTGAGAACTCCCGCTGGAGCCCAGGAGACAGAGGTGTGGCGCAACAGAAGCGCGGAACTGAGGAGGGAGCAGTGAGGATGTGAAACCTGGCAGAGTTTCAGAGACATAAGGCAATTCTCAGGTGCAGGGTCAGCAGAGAGCAGGCCCAGAGAGAAAATCCTACAATATCACCAGAAGGTACCGGCATATGCTCACAGCGTTGGAGCTGTGATGTGACCCTTGATGTATTCTCTGTCTGCACATGTTTCCTGCGTCGTGTTCTTCCATACATGTGTCTTAGGTGAATGCCCACCACGTGGGATCGCTCTTCCCACTGAGGGTGGGTTTTGGGGAGGCAATGAGAGGTGTTTTATGGTGACTTTTCTCACTGTGATATTTAACAACAACAACAAAGATAATAATAGCTAGCATTTATGAGGCACTCTAAGGTTTACTAAGTGCTTTACATATATCTCCTCATTTTTTCCTCATCAGAAAGTAAGTGTTGATATCATTCCCATTTAACAGATGACGCAGATGGTGGTTAAGTGATTTGCTCAGCATCACACAGCTAGGAAGTGTCTGAAGCTAAATTTGAACTCAGGTCTCCCTGACTCCAGATCTAACACTATTTTACTATGTCTTCTAGTTGCCTCATTTAATGAAATGTCTTTGTTTTGAACTAGTCATGTCCTCTGATTATTTGAAATGAAAACATTGGTAAAAGGCTCTTAAGCTATGGTTTTGTGCAAATGTCAAAATATCCTGAACTTACAGTAGGTTTCTGGGAACCCTCTGTGCAAGAGGGGTATGTCTTCGGGTAAGTTTCTGACCAAAACAGAAACAATTGCTCATTCTCTGCCTCATTTCTTACCTAACTTTACTCACTGAATGTGTGCTGCCTCAGTCAAACTGAAACCCATTAAAAAAAAAAAAGCCAAGTTCTCTCACTATATCCAGGGCCATCTCCAGTCATCTTGATCTATATCTGACCACTGGACCCAGATGACTCTGGAGGGAAAAGTGAGGCAGGTGACCTTGCACAGCTCTTCCTCACTGAAATCCAATTCACTTCCATGTGGGCTTTGCACAGTGCCATCCAAACTTTCTGATGCATCCCCCTCACATCCACAATGTGCACTTCTGACTTTACAGGGAGAGAAATCTGTTCCATGGCCAGAGATCAGCTTCTAGGGATGGTTGAAGGAATACAAGTTAAACTTTATTAATAATATTGCTTTCTAACCTCTGAGCACATTTCTGGCTGTAGTGTACGTGAAGAATGACAAAACATAATAGCACTGTACCACGGTGGTCTGGTTCAGGATGTTCTCCAGCCTCCAACCGTGGGTTTGTCAGCTCACTAATTTGTATTCCAGAGCGTGGTGGCAGACGCTAATCAATCTTGGGTCCTTCATATTGACTCACTGATTTAGCTCAGCACTGATGTCTCTCTTTGGATTGGCATTTATATTATGGATAATATTAATGACAGCAATACTTGGATGGTTTCATCGGTGTAGGGCTTCCCTCCAGACCCTCCTATCCTTTGCAATCCTTGCTCATGTTTTCCCATAAATCCACCAAGAGAACCTAACCAATGCATTGGAGGCTCCCCCAGTTCACCTAAAAATAGCATCTCAAAGATTGGCAGAATGTAGAGCTGGCCTAGTAATCAAGATGATCTGGGTTCAAGTCTCATCTCTGCCATATTCAGTTTGTGTGCCCCTGGCACTTAACCACTGAATGCCCCAACTCAATTCTTCAAGATGATCTGGGTTCAAGTCTCATCTCTGCCATATTCAGTTTGTGTGCCCCTGGCACTTAACCACTGAATGCCCCAACTCAATTCTTCAAGATGATCTGGGTTCAAGTCTCATCTCTGCCATATTCAGTTTGTGTGCCCCTGGCACTTAACCACTGAATGCCCCAACTCAATTCTTCAAGATGATTGGGTGCAGAGCAATGGTTGAGTATGAAAATCCCTCTGCACAGGCTTAGTAGTGCCCTATATATACATAGATATATATACACACACACATATATATGGCATCAATGTATCATTGAAGTTATCCATTTGTTGCTCTTTCTCATTCTTGCTACAGTGCAATGCAGCCTACTCGCAAATGTCAGAATATAGAACCTCGATAGAACAGGACACAGAGCTAGAGGGAACCTTAAAACACAGAATGTCAGACCTAGAATAAACCTCAAATAACAGAGTGTCATGAATAAGCTTGGAAAGAACACTAGATTCAAAGGACCTGAATTCAAATTTTGTTTCTGCCCCCTTACTACCTGGATGAATTTGGTAATTTCGTCCCCTTTCTGAGCCTCAGTTTCCTTATTTGTAAAGTGAAGAAGCTGTATTCAATGCCTTCTTTGTGTTGCTGTTTTTAAAGTTTGTTTTGAAAGATTTTAGAGGCTTTTAAAGGAGAGAGTCCTCCTGACTATCCACTGCACCACCTAGTTGTCCCATCAATGCCTTCTGAAGACCCTCCTGGTAGATTGTCCGTTCCAAAGTTCCTCTCCCTGACCAAACCAGCATTAGCTAGGCAAGCTCCTGACACAAAGAGGGAGGCCATTCCCCTTTCTACAGTGGCTGGGTTGAGCCATTAGGATCTATACCCTTAGTCCTCCTTCTTAAAACCAGCTTCAGGAGACGGAGTGCAAGGTCAGGGCATTTTCTCAGGGTTCATCTTGTTTTCTGCAGCACTGTGGTAGTCAGAAAAGCAGTCTTAAGTTGACAGCCCAGACCCATTTGGGGGTCAAGAGAATTCAGATGAGGCCCTGAAGGACCCTCCACCTTGGAACTGAACAGACACAGTTGTTAAGAAATCTTCCCTGTACTAGGGAAGTCAGCAGAGCTGTGGAGAGTGGAGGACAGTTGAGATAATCCAGAGCACATGCCCTCCCCTTTCTCTCTGCCATTGTTCTGAGAAGGGGGAGTCCAGAGCAGCTAATGGGTGGGTGTTACCATCACACCAGCCAAGTGTGTGTGTTGGGGAGTGGGAAGGGAGGGACTGGAGATGAGGAAAGAAAAAAATACCCAGAGGAAAGGCTTTTTAATTCATCTGAAGCCCAGGGCCCCGTGGAGTCAGGGCTTCAGATCTCCAATAGGCCCTGAAGAGGTAGGGGCAGGATGTGAGGAGGAAGGAAGTACCTTGGAAACAGAGAGAGGAAGAGAAGAGGTGAGGTTCTGGTGGGAAATCTGCCAAAGGTCAGGATTTGGGGCTTCCTGCTCCAGGCCATTCAAAAGAGCCACCTCTGCAACTGGCAGCATCTGTCTGTGGGCAATGGCCCTAATGGAAGTGAAACCAAACCAGCCTCCGCTCCTTGCCCCAGTGGTGTTGGCCAGCACCAGCCCCGACTCCTGAGGTGATCTGGGCCAGATCAGATGTTTTATCAAGCTTGATGAAGCCCTTGTCTGCTCGGGACAGCTGGAGTCCTGGGAAAAGGCAGTACTCGAGCATCAGATAACCAATTCCAAGCCCACTGATTTGTGGGAGCTGCAAAGTTTGAGAGCATACTCTGAATTTGGCAGTCACCTCCTGGTGACATTTTCAGGCTATTAATTCTCTTGATGAAAAGGGCCCCCTGGTTTGTGTGTGTATGTTTTTTTAATTTCTTTTTTTAGAAAGGGGGGGAAAAGTAAACCATTAGCCTTTTATTAACATGCATGTATGCTCGGGGAGATTCATGTTTGGAATATTAAAAAATAATTCCAGAATTGTCTAGGGAGAACAGAAGGCTATGAACTTCAGCTAAAAAAAGGAAGCTGGGGGAAAAAATAACAACCCCACACAAGCTTGGAAATTCCTCTTCTTTGGGAGGGGCCCCAGTGAGGAGACCTGGCTGCTCCCAGGCCAAGTGACCTGCCAGGAAGAGTGAGGGGCTGAGGTGGGGGTCACCTGGCCCCAGCTTCTTCTGACAGGGGCATGAGGGGGAGGGGAAGAAACAATCTGTATCAAAAATCCTCTCCGGCTTTAACATGGGATGTTCTAAGCTTTAGTCCAGCTTTGATATTCTGTGTTCTAAGGCTTATCCTAGCTCTGACATTATTTGTTCTAAGGTTTATTCCAGTTTTGACATTCTGTGTTTTAAGGTTTATTCCAGCTCTGATGTTCTGTGAGCTAAGATTTTTTTCCAGCTCTGACATTCTGTGTCCTGAGGTTTATTCCAGCTCTGACGTTGTTTGTTCTAAGGTTTATTCCAGTTTTGCCATTCTGTGTTATAAGGTTTATTCCAGCTCTGACGTTCTGTGCTCTAAGGTTTATTCCAGTTCTGTTCTATCATTCTATTGAAGTATCTTTTAGTCCCAGGATTCTATATTCTGACATTTGGCACTTTATGGTCCTTTCAGCTCTGACATTATGCATTCTAAGGTTTATGGCAGCTCTGATGCTCTATGTTCTACCATTCTATGACCAGAGGTTCTATATTCTGACATTTGGGGCTTCATGTCCCTTCCAGGTCTGACATTCTCTGGGCGTGGGCAGTGCGCAATTGGTACTTCCTGGATCTAATGGGCAATTTCCTTGAACATCAGGCTGTCTTGCAAGGGGTATGATTGAAGGATTCCGGGAGGGCTGCTGCTGCCCCCAAAGTGTTCCTTCAATAGGCCTGTCACATCTCTCCATTGTAAAGGTTCCTTTGAGTTCCTTTCCCTGCAATGATATAGTAAGAATAGCAGCCAACATGTGAAGGTTTCCTATGCACTATACAAATATGATCTCATCTGATCCTCTCTACAACTCTGGGAGGTGGGCGTATTATTATGCCCATTTTATTGATGGGGTATCTGAGGCAAATAGAGGGGAAGTGATTTGACCAGAGTTACCCAGTTAATAAGTGTCTGAGGCTGTATTTGAACTCAGGTCCTCCTGATTCCAGAGTTGTCTCTCTATATGTAACACTCCTAACAGTGAGGGAGCACAGCAAAAAAGAGCCTTGGCTTTGAAGTGAGAGGTCTTACCTTCAGCCCTAGCAAGATAATTTCAGACAAGCCAGTTAACCTTTAGCCTGGCAGAGCTTACTTGCCTCATCTGTAAAGTGGGGATAATAGACAACATCCTGTCTATCTCACAGGGTTATTGTAATGAACTATTGCCCATAAACACTTTCTACACCACAGAATACATTGTAGGAGGCAGCTGGGTGGTTCAGTGGATAGAGTATCAGGCTTGGAGTCAGGAAAACCTGAGTTTAAATCCTTCCATGGATACTTACTAGTTGTGTGATCTTGGGAAGTCAGTTTGCTTCAGTTTCTTGATCTGTAAAATGGGAATAATGATAGCATCTACTTCCCAGGGCTGTTGTAAGGGTATGTAAAGCACTTTGTGAACCTTAAATTGCTCTGTTGATGTTAGCTATTATTTTTATTTTAAAGTACAAATATCCTGAAAAATAATTCTCAGGAAAGAATTTTACATTCACACGTTGGAGTTGGTAGAGTATACCAAAACATGTAATGGATAGAACACATGGCCTGAGTTCATCTTCCTGAGTTCAAATCTGGCCTTAGACACTTACTAGCTGTGTGATCCTGGGCAAGTCCGTTAATCTATTTGCCTCAGTTTCCTCATCTGCAAAATGAGCTAGAGAAGAAAAGAACAAAGCTCTCCAGTATCTCTGTCAAGAATACTACCGAACTGGACATAACTAAAATGACTGAATGACAACAGCAACGAGCAGGAAACAACACTGGAAGCAGGTTTTCACTTCCAAAAGAAGTAAATAGAAAAAAGAAAGGGGGGAATGGAGATTTCCAAAGCTAAACCTCATCTCCTTCGAAGTTCTACAGAGGGGACCATCCTCAACATTGGGCATTTCCCACTAAGAACTCAGCAAGCAGAAGGCCTGTCTTAACCAGGTCTTGAGGAGAAAGAGAGGTGATAGGAAGGTAGGCATTTCTCAGTAGTGGATGAGTCTCCCTCATCAGTGAAAAAGAGATCAAGATCCTACTAGAAACAAGAGGGACTGAGAGACACTGGGCAGGGCAATTATGTCGATTTAGCTCCTGTGTGTGTGTGTGTGTGTGTGTGTGTGTAGAAGATAGAATTCCTGCCCTCAACAAGCTTACAGTCTGATGGGGGGAGAGGGGAAGTAAAACGTCATCCCAGCTAATGTTAATATATAACATAACTTAAATGCTTTAGAAAGTTGCAAAAACTAAACTACTATTTTCATTTGCAAAGGAGGAGTGTGGAAGAGTATTACAAGATAAACTTAGAAAAAGTAGGCTGATCCACATTTGAGAGAGTCTGGGTCTCTTACCACAGGCAATTGGGAGCCACCAATAGTTTTTTTGAGTAGAGGAAAACGTTAAGAGGAAAAGCAGAATTTTTATGGTTTAAAGAGGGTAGAGGCTCAGGGGGAAGGGGTAGACACAGGAAATGGGGGGGCAGTAATGGAGACATGGATATCGCCATCCAGGCATGAAAGCTTTATCCCAGGAAGATGGCAGTGTGAATAGAAGATGAATAGTGCTTAAGAACCACCCGGAAGAGAGAACTAAGCAGATCTGGAGTCTGAGGGACCCGGGGAAGAAGGAGGAGCCTCAGGGCATCCCCTCTGCAAGAATGCTCTTAGCATATCACAGAAGCATGAGGAACTACAGTTTCAGAAACCATACATCCCTGGGGCCCTGTTGACCCTACACAACATCCTGAATCAAGCTCTACCCCAGATCAGGGCTGCTGAGAGTACAAACGCCAGATTAGCCTGGATTAAAGTGGCAAATTCTGCCCAAAGTTTCATCCTTCATGTAATAGGACAAAGGACATTTTTTCCAAGTATTACAGAACAGGGGATTCCAGTAGGGAGGAAAGGTCAAGACCCAAGAGAGAAGTGGATGGGAAGGGGGGAGAAAGCTGTTTTGCATTTTTTTCTGTCAGCTATCAGAAGCCCAAGTTCTTGGCTCCTGGTGCCCACTCTCCCACCAAACAAAAAACAAATTCCTTTCAAGAAGATGAGCCCCATGGATAGGAGGGCCATGTTGGCAAAGTGGAACAGTCAATGCTGACATCCTTTTTTTTTAATAATTCCTTTCTTCCTTCATTTACTCCAATTCCCCCACAAAAAAAAACACCCACTCTCCTCGTACTTTTCCTCTGGTTACCCAGAATCTCTACAGACCTGTCCTTCCCCATCCATCATGACTGCTGCTCATTCATGCAGTCAATCCATAAATAGTTATTTTCCAATGGCCATGTGCCTGGCACTGTGCTTAGTGGTGGGGGATTCAAAGAGAGGGAAAAAAAGAACTGGATCTTTGCCCCTCAAAGAGTTCATATCCTCATGAGGGGGGGGCAGTGTATGTATAAGACATACAGTGCAAATGGAAAGAAGCAGCGATGGAGGTGGGGTAGAGTCCCCCAAGAAGAGCTTACCTGAGTCTTAAAGGAAGTCAGGACAATTAAAAGGTAGAGGCGAGGAGACAGAGTATCCCAGGCAGGGGCTACCGCCATTCCAAAAGCAGGGAGATAGAGGAGAGAATTTCTCCTACGTGAGGAACTGCCAGGATCTGGATCACAAAATGTGTCAAGGGGAATAAAACATAAGACTAGAAAGGTAGCAAGGGTCCAGGCTGTGAAGACCTTTAAGTGCTAAACAGAAGTTTTCTATTCAGAGGTAATAGGGACTGGAGGTGGTAAAAGGGAGCCCCTGGAGATTAGTGAGTGAGGAATGACAGGGTCAGGCCTGCACTTTAGGAATCATTTTGACAGCCCAACGGAGGATGAGGAAGGGAGGGGGAGATGTGAAACAGGGCCACCAGCACGGCTGTTGCAATTGGCCATGATGATGGCTTAATTTTTTGAGCCACCCTTTTTGCCCTGTGTCAGATGCTGCTATAGAAACCAAGAAGGCCACACTGTCCCTGCCTGCAAGGGGTTATGGTTTAATGAGATGAGATATTGATGAATAACTGTGATAAATGATAAACTATTGTTTGAGAGAGTTTCAAATCAATGCTTTCATGCCCTTTGACCCAGGGATCCTACTAGGAGGCATAAATCCCAAGGAAGACGGCAAAAGGGAAGGCTCTGGAAACACCAAAAATCTTTCCAACAACAAAAAACAACTCCTGGTATATTTGCATTGGTAAAAAGATGCTTTTCAAGTCAAAGGGATACAGCGCTAAAAGGAGAATTTAGATCCTTAAGGGGACAATGGGAGAAATAGGCAACAAGGGAGCGTGGAGACTGAAGTGCTGGATCTGGAAGCAAGGAAGACCTCAGGCTGAACTCCATCTGTGTGACCATGGAACCTCTCTGATTCTTAGTTTCCACCTCTGTAAAATGGGAATAATAGTTATCACATTGATCTCAAGCTGCTGTGAGACTCAATTGAGACCATGTATTAAAGTGCTTTGCAAATTTTGAAACATTATATAAATGACTTGGCTAAGTCAAATCTCCCTAGTGAACTTCAAGTCACATCATTGAAAGTCCAGTGTGCCCTGGGGACGCTTCCCTGCAGGGCAGGGTGAGAGGCAGCGAGCGGAGCCTCCCACTGGCACCAGAAGCACCAGTCTGGAAACTGCTGTTGAGACTTCCTCTCTGAACCAAGCAGAGGCTGCACGCTGCAGAAGGGAGCTCAGCGAGGGTTCGGGGGAATGGGGGACCTACCTGCCAGCTTTTCTTCTGCTCAGCCATACACCCTTCAAGGGATGAATCACTGGCTTTGGACTTCAGGACAATTGCAGGCAGAGATAGACAAGAAGGAACGGTTGAGGGCAGGTCTGGGGAGGGAGAAGGATGTGCTGCCCAACCTCCCCAAACACCCACTTATATACTCACATTCATATTCCCCCCTCTCTTTCTCTCTTTCTGTCTCTATCTCTTCTTTTTCTTTCTTTCTCTTCTTTCTTTTTCTTTCTCTCTATCTCTCTCTTCCTCTCTCCCTTCCTCCTTCTCTCTCTCTCTCTCTCTCTCTCTCTCTCTCTCTCTCTCTCTCTCTCTCTCTCTCTCTCTCTCTCACACACACACACACACACACACACACACGTCCAGCTCCACGCCCAGTGACATTCAGGCTGACTTGAAGAGATCTGATAGTTTCCAAAGCCTTGAAGAAAAAATTGCCAAAGAAGGAGGATGTGTGTGCAGCCTGAACCCATAGGCAGAGCTGCCTGGATGCTGCCTTTGTCCCCACGCTCCTGCTCTGGGCACAACCAGCTGTCCCAATGCCAAGTGACCTAGGGGTCACCCAACAGTGCTCTCTTCTTCCACACAACCGTGGGGCCTTCTGGGGGCTCCTCTGCAGGGCCCTTCCTTGCTTCCTGTCCACTGCATCTCTGCCCATCCCGTGCTCCCCCCCCCGCTTCTACCTCCCCTCCTTTGCCCTTTCCCCCAACCCTGATCCTCCTTCTGCATCCCCCCCCCACTCCAGTTGTCTTCCCCTTCTCAGCTTCCTTGCATTTGTCTTCTCTCTGTCTTTTTATCATGGTCTTATCTCCCCCCCCATCTCTCTGTCTCTTTCTTTCCTGCTCTTTCCCTCCCTTCTATGCTCTTTCTCTGTGGTTGTCTCTGTCTTTTGTCTTTTTTCCTTCTCATTTCTCTATCCCTCTCTTGTTTTTGTCTCTCTGCCTCTATCTCTCTTTATATCTCTCTGTCTCTCTCTCTGCTCCCCTCTTTGCATTTCTCTTTCTGTTTATCTCTCTGTCTCTCTTCCCCTCCCTCTCTTTTCTCTCTTTTTTCATTTCTGTCTGTCTCCATCTCTCTCTTCCCCGCCCTCCTTCCCTCTCTCTTTTTTCTCTCTTCATTTCTCTGTCTTTCTGTCTCTGTGTCTCTTTCTCTCTCTCTTCTCCTTCTTCCTTCCCTCCCTTTCTCCTCTCCCACCTGAAGCTCCCTAAAATGATACTAGCAGCTCTCACATTCAGCTTCCTGGCCACTTCCAGCCCAGCTGACTTTTTATTTAGCCCAGGAAGCTGAGGAAACTTACGGTCCCTCCCTCCATGTCCAACAAAACCAAAGGGCTTTCACTTCCCCCCAAACAGCATCTCTCTGGAAGGGAAAGACAAATCCTCCCAGAAGAGATGCTAAATGGAGGCAGGCTGCCCACACCATCCCAAGGGGAGAAGAGCAGACCCTCACCCTCACTCTTGATGTCCTAATCTTAAGCTCCCCTTCTGAAGGGTGTCAGCCCAATTATCATCCCAGAAAGGATGCCCCTGGGGAGCAAATACCAATCAGACTGGTTCTGCCTTGGAGGGGCTGTCACCCAGCCCTCCTATTCACTCCTGGGCCCCATTAGCTCAGACCCTCCCAGCTTGGTCCTTGGCCTTTGTCTCCAGATCTCCTAGCACAGATTCTCTAGCCCTTGTGTCCAAACTCCTAGAGCCTGATCCCCATTGCCTGTGATAACTGCTATTTAAATCGTGTTTTGAAGTTTGCAGAGTATTAGACACGCAGTATCTCATTTGAGACTCACAATAAACCCACGGGATAAGGACTGAGAATATTATCATCTCCATTTGACGGATAAGGAGACTTATAAGGACACTGAGACTCAGTGAAGGCTGAGACTTGCCTGTGATCACAATGCCCATGCTAAAAGGTCAAAGGAAGGAATTCCTGATTCCCGGGGCACAGAATCCTGTCCGGGACACCACACTGACCTATAGCAATGCCTACAGTAGGGCCAAGCACTCCACCTCTGGGGGGTCTCGAAGCCTTACCAGACCTTTAACCAACAGCAATGCTGTAAAACAGAGAACAATGGTGTCTGTCGCCCACATTCTGCAGGGCATTCAATAGCATTCATTAAGCAGCACTGATATGCCAGCCTCCGTGTTGGGATGCAGAGACAAAAAATGGGCTAGCCCCTGACCTCAAAGAACTTACATTCTATCGGTGGCTAGATGGCACAGTGGATAGAGTGAGTCCAGAAAACCCTGGCTTAAATCCCAACTCTCACACTTACTAGCTGTATAATCCTGGGTAAGTCATTAAACTCTTTCTGCCTTCATTTTCTTACCTGTAAAATGGGATAATAATAAGATCTGCCACCCAGATAGATTATGTGAATCAAATAATTGTAACATACTTAGCACAGTGCCTCACATAGAGTAAGTGCTATATAAATGCTATAAATAATAAACATTAATCATTATTTATAAGTAAATATTATTTATGTTTATTATTAAGAATCACATAGATAAGTCAGAATCTGAGTAGGAACTCAAACCCAGGGCTTCCTAATTCAAAGTCAAAGTACTCTTTCCACCCTGTCTCAGTGCTTCTTCTTGTCTTTGACCATGACCTGTTCTTTTGGCCTCTGAGGCTCAGGCCGATGCCGGCTCGGCTGAGACAGTGCCCTGCTTCCCTGACAACCATCCTTCACTTCTTGATGGCCAAGCATCACTCCCCCTCACATGCCCAATAGCCCTGTTTGCTAGATGTTCTGTTTTCCTTTTAATGCTCTGAAATATTGATTTCACTTCAAAGTGTAATTGTGTTGGATTTTTTCACTCTCCAGGAAGCAACCAGAAGCCAGATCTTGTGGAGAAGACTCAAGGAGGCTGAGCCACTCATTTTCTCTCTTAGTGCATCCTGTCCCAAAATAAAATAAGACCCCCAGCCCCAACCACAGGCAATATTTCAGGGGAGCAGGACACGTTAATGGTCTGAGGTGTGGAGAGACAGTGAGATGATGGTTCCGTCCAAGGGTGGAGACGGATAAAGAATAACCACCGGTGATGGGTGGGCTGTTATCTAAGCCTAGAACATTTCCCTCTTTGTTCACGTGGGATCTGCAAGTTTTAGATGGTTATTAAGTTAGCTCAGCTCGTCTGATGAATCACAGGAAAAAGTTGAGTTTGCTCATCAGATAGAGCTAAAAAATGCCTTTGGAGGATAGAAATGATAACTGCTGCTGGGCAAGCAGCTAATCATGGATATCAGAGTTTCTCTGGCCCTTCATCCATGTAGGGAGGAGGAGGAGGAAGTTTATAGATCCCTCCCAAGAGCAGAAAATGAGATTCCCCTGGGGAGAAGGTATTATAAGGAAAACAGACAGAGTCTTAGGCCCGTAAGTGGGGAGTGTGACTGGGGAGGGGAAGGCTAGTGTTGTCCTTCCTTCTCTGGTCAAATGCAGAGGTTAAACTAGACAAAGTAAGGCGCTTAATAGCTCCAAATCTATGATCGACAATTGAGGAAGTGGGGCTAATGGAGGAGACGGAGCAGACCAAGAGGGAGGGAAAGGAAGAGAATACCCCTAAACTAGGGGAGCCTGGGATACTCTAGAATCAACAGGATCTAGAAGGGTGCATTAGACAGAATGTGTGCAAGATATTCAATATCTGGCTTGCAGCTTGAGACAGAGCAGGGGAGGAACAATAATAATGCTTAACATTTCTTTAGTATTCTGAGGCTGATAAACCACTGTATGTATATTATTTTATTTATAATATGTTATATTTTATAATATATATTATATAATAATATAATATAAATATATAATTACATGTATTCTCTGAGAAGATACTATAATAATCAAGGTAACAGCTAGCCTTTACATTGCACTTGAAGGTTTGTAAACACCCTTTCTATATGGAATCTCATTTGATCCTCACAATAGCCCTGTGAAGTAGGTGATATCCCTATTTATATAATAGGAAACTGAGGCACCCAGAGGTTAAGTGACCTGTCTCAGGATGACACAGTTATGAAGTGTCTGAGATGGTGTTTGAATCCAGATCTGTTCCATCTTGCTTCTTACTCTGTCTGGGGATGAACATTGTCTGTCCCCCTACTTTTCCCAGGAGAATTTGGGAGTTTTCCTCTGTACCTCCACACAGAGATCTGCAAATGAGACCTTCTCTAGCTATTATTCATCTGTGCTTAGGAAGTCTGGGTAGGATATTTTGCATATGAGGGAAGGGATAGAATAGAGTAATAATCTGGCATAGAATCCTGGGTCTGCTGTGGGCATGAGCACTAGCCTTCTCTCAGCCTCTTGGTATGCTGGGGACCTGTCACTGTCCCTCAACCCCCAAGATCCACTTCCACAAAAAGGATTTTTCGGCACCCATAGTTCCACAGTCAGCCCTGACATAAGCCATTCTCACATGAAAGGCTTGGGATTGATCTCCATTGGTGCCTTCTGCCTGCTTCTTATTTTGAATAAAATAAGAACAGCTCACATTAATATAAGATTTATGAAGCACTTTAAACAGATTATCTCATTTGCTTCTCACAACAACTCTGGGAGGGAGACTCTGGTTTTGTCCTGATTCTACAAATAAGAATAGGGAGGCCTAGAAAATATCAGTTATTAAGGAAGTATCTGGAGAAGGATTTGAACCTAGGACTTCCTGACATGTAGAATGGGGAGAGGGGAGAAGGGATAGTTTCCGAGTGTGGAACATACTTCATCTAGGGCTTCAATGACGGGAGTAGGAGAGAAAGTAGGACATGTGGAGAAGGGCTAGGAATAGTTTAAGGGCTTTCTGATACTTTAATCAGCCAGAGCATTGGACTAGGAGTTAGGCATCCCAGCTAGATTATTAACTCTGTGGGATTCTAAGTAAGACACCTCTTCTCCCAGCCCGTTTTCTCATCTGTAACATTATGACACTGATTGCAAATTAAAAACAACTCTGAGGTACAATCTCATACCTATCAGAGTGACTAATAAGACAGAAATGGAAAATAATAAATGTTGGAGAAGATGTGGCAAAATAGGAACACTAAGGCACTGTTGATGGAGTTGTGAACAGATCCAACCATTCTGGAGAGCAATTTGGAACTATGCTCAAAGAGCAACCAAATTGTGCATACCCTTTGGTCCAGCAATATCACTACCAGGTCTCCATCCCAAAGGGATCGTAAAAAAGGGGAAATGACACACGTGCAAAATATTTACAGCAGCTCTTTTTATGGTGGCAGAATATTGGGAAATGAGGGGATGCCCATCACTTGGGGAATGGCTGAACAAGCTGGGTATATTAATGTAATAGAATACCATTGTGCGAAAAAAAAAATGATCAGACAGGCAGATTTCAGAAAACCCTGGAAAGACTTTTCAGAACTAATGCAAAATGAAGTGAGCAGAACCAGAGAAACATTGTACACAGTAACAGCAACATTGTATGCCGATAAATTGTGATTGACTCAGTTCTTCTCAGCAATACAATGAAGCAAGACAAGAACAAACAACTCATGAAGAAAAATGTTAAACATAACTAAATAAAAAAATGGAGGATTTGAAATACCCATGAAAGCATTTTTTCACTTGATTTATTTTTTCTCTTGTTTTTTTTTCTTTTGATCTGCTACTTTTTCACAACTGTGACTAATATGGAAATATGTTTTACATGATAGCACATGTATAAATTATATCAGACTGCCTACCATATTCAGAAGAGGGGAGGGGAGAGCAAGGGAGGGAGAAAAATTTGGAACTCAAAAGCTTGTAAAAATGGATGCTAAAATCTTGACATGTAGCTGGTGGAAAATAAAATATTTATTTAAAAAATGATGACATTGGACTGGATGATGTCCCCTCCTGCTCTGAGATGCTGTGGCCTTGTTTTCCTTCGTTATCCATTTTCCTCTCATTCCCAGGAGAAAACAAGTCCTTGAAATATGCATTAAGAACAGGTGTTTCCAGACCAAATCTATCCCTGCCCCCTCTCTCTTTCTTCATTTCTCTTCATTTCTTTTTCTGCCTCTAGATAGAGACATGACTCTCTTCATTTCTCTCCCCTTCTCTCTTCATTTCTTTGTCTCTGTTTCTCTCCATCTCTCTTCAGTTCTCTTTCTATCTCTCTTCATTTCTCTCTCTCCATCTCTCTTCATTTCTCTTTCTCTCTATCTCTCTTCATTTCTCTCTCTCCATCTCTCTTCATTTCTCTTTCTTTCTCTCTGTCTCTCTCTTCATTTCTCTCTCTTTCCATCTCTCTTCATTTCTCTTTGTCCCTGTCTCTCTCTCCATCTCCCTTCATTTCTCTCTTTCTCTCTCCCCATCTCTTTCCATATCTCTTCATTTCTCTTTCTCTCTCCATCTCCATTTCTCTTTATCTCTTTCTGTTTCTCTCTGTCTCTCTGTTTTTCTCTCTCTCTCCATCTCTCTCTGACAGCTCAGTGAAGGGACATAATTGCTTATGAAATGTCAAGGTTGGAATGCTAATGACTCATTTTGTTTATAACTGAGTGTTCACAGCACCACCAAAAAGCAAGTGGTGTCAGATAAAATGGGCCTGCTGATTGAAAGAAGAGGATAACCACCTCCTAAGCCTGCCAATTTACTTCAGCCGAGGAGATGGAGCCGCCTCCAGCTTACAGAGAGGGTGGCTCAGTGGACGGGATTTCACTTCTTCTCATGTAGCCTCTCCCCTGGGAGTCTCTCTTCAGGTCCAAATACTGGTTTCTGCAGCTGTTTGATGGATGTTGTGGCAAAGCAGAAGGTGCACCAAGCTTCTCATTCAAATGCAGTAAAGTGTGTGCCCTAAGTCACTCTACGGGACAAAGACGACTGTCGGAATCCCATGTGACCAGCTGTGTGACCTTAGGCAAACCACTTCTCTCTGAGTCTTTAAATGGAGATGATGATAAGGATAATTAGCCTGCCTCTTCAGAGTAGCTGTGGAGAGCATACTAGCTAATACACCTGGGATCTATGGAATATTCTAGAAGCTCATAGGAGCAGAGATTTAGAATTCAAAGGGACTTCAGACACTTTCTAGTCTAGATCCCTCATTTTACAGATAAAGAAACGGAAGTCCAATGAGTCAAAGCCCAATATCACACAGTAAATGATAAAGTTGAGATATGAACCCATCCTCCACTGCAAAGCTGGTACTTTCCCCATTTCTGATTCTTTGTGACCCCATTTGGGGTTTTCTTGGCAGAGACACTGGAGTGCTTGGCCATTTCCTTCTCCTGCTCATTTTATAGCTGAGAAAACTAAAGCAAACAGGATAAAGTGATTTGTTCAGGATCACACAACTAGGAAGTGTCTGAGTCTGGATTTGAACTCAGGACCCTTCCTGACTTCAGATCTGGAGTTCTGTGCATCATGGCACCCCCTACCTACCCTTAAGAGACACAGACAAATTGATCTATTGGTAGGAATTTCCTCACCAAAAGTCCCCCTTTTTTTGCAGTAGACCTGTGACTTCATTGGTACAGGAAACTCCCAGGGAGAGGACTCTCCTCACCTAGGCAGATTGGCATTTACTGTCATTTATAGCAATAAAAAGTTGATTAGAGCATGGAGGAATTAAGTGACTTGTCTAGGGTCACACAATTGTCTGAGGCAGGGCTGGAACAGGAGTATTCCTAATTCCAACCATCCATTCACTACATCATCATGCTTTGCCTGGAGTTCCTCACAACCTACAAAAGGCCAAGCAATCATCATGATCCCCAGCCCTGTTCAAAGATGCTATAGACACTCCTGCACTAAGAGGGAGTCAGTGACCTTTCAGAGTCCTTCCTACTCTAAGATTTAAGGAAGAGAAAATGAAATGTGACTTCTAACTGGGCATCCTGAATTGCCCAGGTTAAAAAAAAAATCTGATGGGACAACAGGAAAAAGATCTCATTCTCTCTCCATTATGTAAGCTGGAGAAATGATGTCAGGAGCTGGCAGATTTCAGAGAAACCTGAGAAGACTTACACACACTGATGTAGAATAAAAGGAGCAGAACCAGGAGGACACTGCATACAGTAATAGCAACACTGTGTAATGATAATCTGTGACTGACTTGACCATTCTCAACAATACAATGATTCAAGACAATTCCAAAAGACTCATGATGAAAATGCTACTCATCTCCAGAGAAAGAACTGATGTCTGAATGCAGATCAAAGCATATTATTTTTTTTACCTTTTTTCATTTTTTTTCTTTTGATCTATTTTTTTACAACATGACTAATATGGAAATATGCTTTATGTGATTCACAGATATAATCTATATAAAATTCCTTAACATTTTAGGGAGGGGGGAGAAGAAGGAGGAAATCTGGAACTCAAAATTTTAAAAAGTAAATGTTAAAAATAATCTTAACTTGTAATTAGAAAAAATAAAATACTGTTTTAAAAAATGGTGTCAATTATATACCTCTCAGATTGGCTAAGATGGCAGGAAAAGATAATGATAAATATTGGAGGAAATGTGGGAAAACTGGGACACTAATACATTGTTGGTGGAATTGTGAACTGATCCAACCATTTTGCAGAGCTATTTGGAACTATGCCCAAAGGCTATAAAACTGTGCATACCTTTTGATCCAGCAGTGTTTCTATTGGGCTTATATCCCAAAAAGATTATAAAGGAGGGAAAGGGACTCACATGTGCATAAATGAATGTAGGAGCTCTTTTGTAGTGGCAAGGAACTAGAAACTGAGTGGATGCCCATTAGCTGGGGAATGGCTGAATAAGTTATGGTATATGAAAGCAATGGAATATTATTGTTCTAAAAGAACAATCAACAGGATGATTTCAGAAAGGCCAGAGAGACTTACATAAACTGATGCTGAGTGAAGTGAATAGAACCAAGGAACATTATGCACAGCAGCAGCAAGATTATGTGATGATCAATTCTGATAGACATGGATCTTTCCAACAGAAATGTGATCCAGGTCAGTTCCAACAGACTTATGATGGAGAGAGCCATCTGTACCCATAAAGAGGACTGGGGGGGGTAACTTAATATGGATCACAACATGGCTTTTTCACCTTTTTGTTGTTGTTTGCTTGCTTTTTGTTTTCTTTCTCATTTTTTTCCTTTTTGATCTGATTTTTCTTGTGCAGCATGATAAATGTGGAAATATCTAAAGAAGAATTATACACATATCTAACTTATATTGGGTTACTTGCTATCTAGGAGTAGGGGAAGGGAGGGAGAAAATTTGAAACACAAGGTTTTGCGAGGGTGAATGTAGAAAACTTTTTGCATACATTTTGAAAATAAAAAGCTATGGTGATAAAAAAAATGGTGATGAGTTATCATAGGGAATCTCTTAAAGTCAAAAGGAAAGTCTCCCAAAGTCTCATGGGATGATGAACATTACAAGGCTTTCCTCTTCTAGATCTTCCAGAGGTCTAGATTGGTTGTCCCCTACACAATCACTTTTTGATTTTTGGGGTGACAGTATGGTAGAGAAGATCTAGTCCATGACTAAGAGGGAGGGAAGTGCAGTAATTTGGGTTCAATCACTAGTTAGTTGGGTGAAACTGAACAAGTTACTGCCCATCTTCAGCTCCTAATCTCCTCATCTTTAAAAGAGGAAGAAGGTTAGATTAGATCAAAGGTGTCAAACTCAAAGCTGGCCAACCTCCAGAGTACTTTCCAAATAGGATTAACATATAATTGAGAAATGCTTAACAAATAAAGTTACTATTCAATAGAGATAATAATTTGTGATTTTCTAAGTCAAAATTTCCAGCTGAGTTTGACACCACTGGACTCCATCATGGAATCTCAGTTGGAAGGAATCTGAGTGACCTGAAGAAAAAAATCTCAGCACACCTGACAAGTGGCAATCCAGCCTTTGCTTAAAGATCTTCAAAGAGGGCAGTTTTTTTGCCCAGCATCACATAGCTCCTATGGTTAGAAAAAAAATTTTTTTCTAACAGTTATCCTAAATCTAGGTAGCTAGAATTAGCTGGGCCCCGAAACAGGATGAGTTAAATTCAAATTCAACCTTAGGTACTTACTAGCTGTGTGACCCTAAGCAAGTCACTTCATCCTCCCTCAGTTTTCTCATTTATAAAATGGGATGGGGATAAAGGGAAAACCACATATTCCTTCCAGATATAAATTGTGAACAGATGTAATCACTGTACAAATAGACAAAACATGTAGAACTTGAGTTGAGTACTGCAGGAGGCCAAATTAGGATTTGGAGAGGCTTTGGAGGATGGAGAAAAACAGGACATTCTGGGGCTGGGGGCAGACATACACGGTATATTCTGGCAAACAGAGCAGAGAGTTTGTATTTAGGATAACAGATATAAATAAAGGCTGGAAGGGTGATGGAATGGGCTTGAAAGCCTGGCAAGTTGAAGTTTGAAACAACAGGGAGTGAAGAGGAGGAGTGGACTGTGACATGATGAAAAGCGGGATGAAAGGGGTCTCTCAGGAAGATTAGACTGTTGGGGGCGGGGAGGCCAACCCCTATATATGCACAAAAGCAATAAAGGATGAAAGCAAGATTGGAAGTTCCTGAAGAAATGATTCCAACTCTGACTATGTCTATAGCCCAAGGCACACTTTTCCCCCCCATGTTTAAGACTCCCAAAAGCTGATGACGCTATGGAGGAAACCCACTGCTGAGATAGGAAATACCATTGAGTTCCCTAGGGCAGCAGATACCATCAGATACTTTAATCTAGATGGCTGGCTTCCGGGATGGAGGGGAAGGGAAGGAGGAGGCCCAGGGCTGCCCCAAGCAGAGCCAAGAGTCACAGAGTTTAGAAAAATGCACCCTGAGCATGCACACACGCCACCCTCCAACAACCGAGCCTCTGCCAGTCCAGGCATGGGCCAGATTGAAGAGTTGGAGCATCCGTAGGAAGGAAGAGTGGATCTCCTGCCATTGAGTGGAAAATGAAAGTCAGCTTTTCTAAGGAAGAAAAAAGGAAGGGAGAAGACAGATGCTCAGGCTGGCAGCTCCGGGAGGCCTCGGGGAGGCTCTCTGGAGCTGGAAGAGGAAAGTCTCCATTTTTCTCCCATGCCAAATGACAATATCCTTAGCCCTTCAGTTACCCCCAAAAGGGCCCTCCTTCACTCATAAGGAGGAGGGCTGTCTTCCTAGCGATCCAGGCAGGCTCTACACACATGCTGAGCCAGGGGGCAGGAAGGGACTCATCCAGTCCTCCCAGCCCTAAAAGGCATGTGGGTGCCTGGAGGCCCTGCGTGATGGTCCCTTGAAAAGAGGGGAGCCAAGAAAGGTGGAGAGAAGAGAGAGCCTGATCTGGAGAGAACAGCATCTGAGATCCAGCCCTTTGATTCCGCACAAGCCAAGCGTCTGGGAGTCATTTAGTGTCCCCAGAGGGGAGGAGGGACAGTGTGGGGAAGGGTGGGAGGGAAAAGTGTGGCTTGTTTCGTGTGAACCAGAAACAATTATTCCAAAGCAGAACGCTAATCAAAGCCAAAAGTAGGAAGTGAAGGACCTGAGGAATTAGGCGGCCAAGTCTTGGTTACAACTGCAATGTGTGGTGGGGAAAGAGGGCTGGACTTGGAGTCACAGGACGTGGATTCAGATTCCAACCCTGTCCCTCGTGACTCTGGGGAGGCCCCCTAATATCTCTGGGGCTGTGGTCCTCTTCTATAAGGGGACTGAACTAGAGGCCCTTAGGCTCTAAATTTATTCCCTATTAAGAAACCCCAGAAACTCTCCAGAGCTAATTTCACACCCCACTGACGGGGATGGGAGCATCTTATCCAACCATCCCACTTTATTTAGAGGATGAGACTGAGACCTAGAGGAGCTGAACTCTGGGTCCAATATTTTTATCTGATGGACTTTACAAGTGAGGAAACAGATCTGGAGAAGGGAAGCAGGGAAATGACTGGATCATAGAGCCAATAAATACAACAGTCAAGATTATATGGATTTCTGCCTCCCCATCCAATGTTCTTTTCAGGTCTTGTTTTCCAACCCCAATGGAATCCTCCTTCTCAGTCCCTTATCCAAGTACTCATGGTACTGGTTCAGTAAGGTACTTGGTACTCCTGCCTTAAACACCAAAAGAAATGAAATCAACTTGAGTGCTTCATTCAAATTCCAAAACAACTAACACAATCAATGCAGTGCAGTGTACTGAAAAGACCGAAGGCTAGGAACCAAGAGAACTGGGTCCTAATCTAGGTTTGGCCACAAAGTCACTGTTTGAGCTTGGGAAAGTCACTTCCCTTTGCTGAGCCTCAGTTTCCTCACCTGTAAAATCACTAAGTCATAGGATCCGGAGAGTTGGAAAGGGATCTTAGAGGGCAGATGAGGAAACTGAAGTTCAGAGACTTAGCCCCATTAACCACATGGTAAGCATCACAGGGAGGAGGATCTCTCTGGGTCTCTCCAAGCTCTAAAGTTCCAGGATTCCAAGTCTACGCTCTCTAGAATCTTAGAGGCATAGTGGACAAGAATCACTGGTCTTTGCAAATATGCTCGGGATCCCCTGCTCAGACTCCAAAAAGTCCACCCTCATGGAGTCTCCAGCTGAGCCCCCCAAAGAGTGGATTGCCAGAAGAATTAACAAATAACAGGATCCAAAGGAATCACTGCAAGCCAAAATATTTGAGTAATGAGGTCCTCAGTGGCTTTTTAAAACCAACTGTATTGGAAATGCCCCCACTTCGCCATCACCCTGGGACAGGAAAATACATTGCCAGAAATCAGGAGGGAGGGAGGCTGCTGTGAGGGCATCTGGCAACTGCAAGGAGAACTCAGCTAAAATGTCTATTTTGAAATTGCTTGGACTAAGATGTCTGATTTATTCATTCGATATTTTGTTAGCTGTTCGCTTTCCTCAAGAGATTCCCTCCTACCCTCTGAGCTGTGTTTCTCATTTCAGCTCAGCTCTGGCTTTGGTGGAAGATTTCAAAACCTCCTTTACTCTTCCCAGAGGAGAGGAGTCTGGGAAGGCAGCATGCTTCAGCTCCTCAAATGGGGGAGCCCCTTAACACAGAGCTTTTCTCCTGCCCTACTGAAAAAGTTGCTCCATCCAACCAACTCCAGCTGGGCAAAAAGGCATGGCACCCCTCTTAAGTCTACTCCTGCGATGCCTTCTCTCCCCACTATCTGGCCTGGAGAGGATTCCAGGTCAGAAGCTAGAAGTCACTTGGGCTTGGAAACAATAGTTAAGCCATGTGCCCCATTTCCAAACAGTCCTTGCTTTTCCCCTTTTGCAGGCACTGCAAACAGACACTTTCCTAGAATGTCCATCCTTTCCCCTTTCTCTGCTCCTGGCCAATCCTCCCCATCGTTCAGATCCCAGCCCTTCCAGGAAGCCTTCCCTGGCTATCATCCCCTACTCTGAACCATCCCTCAATTCCTATTGCACTTACTAGCCAACAGATTTTTATTAGTCGGTCAACAGTGAGCAAGCATTTATTAAGCTCCCTGTGCCAGGCACGATGCTCCACATTGGGGACACGATGCTCATGATTGACTATTGACTTACAGTCAGTATCATGCAACTTAGCATCCAACTGCTCCTGAATTCTCTCTTAGACATTAGTCCTGCCTTCCAAACTAGCTTGTAAGCCCAGGGCCAGATCACGAAAGGTTTTCTAATTAATGGAATATATGGAAAAGGGTTTTGAATGCTCACTAAAGGTTTTCTAATTGATGGAATAAATGGGAAATGGTTTTGAATGTATCTCAATCAGCATATTCCAGCCCCAGCTTCCATCTGCAAATGAGGATAAGGATTGCTAGTACAAAATATATTTTGAGGTGGGGGTGGCAGCTGAATGGAGCCGGGATTGCAAATGACTCGTTACCATCCAGCCCGGATCCGGCTCCCTAAGTTGGCCATCCCTCCTCCCCCAGGAAGAACCTGACAATGGGCTTCATGAAAGCCAATTGGCTTCCAGTTTGGGGGGCGGGATTTGGGGTCATCAAGTGGTTTTAACTGTCTGGGTTAGTCCATCCAGTGTGGTCAAGACTGCAGGCCCAAGTCCCGGGGTTTTTTTTTTTTAAATCTCACTGACACTGAGTATGGATGACTCAGTGTAATTCCATCCCTATTACTGGAGGTGCAGCTCAGAGCACAGGACAGAGGGATGGTGCACCAAGAGAGCTGCCTTTGTGTACAAAGATCAGGTATATTTGTAAAGCAAATGATCAGTGGATTATAGGGAAACCATGGACCATATACTTCTAGATGGGGGGGCTGAATTCAGAACCTCGGGATCTAGCCTTGTATCTGGGCTCTGATACTAACTCGTGTGTGCCTCAGTTTCTTTGTCTGTAAAATGGGATCAGATTCAGTGATCCCACCTCCATGTCCCCAAAATCCAAAGCCTTAGCACCATGGGCTGATTTTCCCCTGAATTTTATGTAAGAAAACATCATCACTGTACTTTGATGGTAGCCAACGATAGTTTAAAATAAGCACAAAGAAATATATCAGGCAGCCTTTTGTTCCAGCTCACCATTTCTCTAGAGAGGTCTGTGACGATTTATGATTTCACATTGTCTCGTTCACAAACAACAACAAAGGTTTATCTTTGGAAGAATCGGCTACAGGAGCGTCATACATTTAGCCCAAGAAAACAAAGATTGGGAGTGGGGGAGGAATGATAATCACTGCCTTCCAGTATGTGAAAAGCTGACAGTATGAAATGTGGTAGAGAAGAAAGAGCAAAGTTGGGGAGGTAGAGAATCCGGATTCAAATCCCACCCTGAAACTTCCTTCCTGTGTGATCTATTTCCAGGGGCTTCCATTTCCCACTCTGTGAAATCTAGCTGGACTAGATCATCTCTGGTCCTTCCTTGATCTAAATCCCATAATCCCTCACTTTGAAAAGAACATTTAGTAAGGATAAGTGTTTGGGGCTGCCCTCAGGTCACCAAAGAGCAGCTCGAAAGAGCACAGAAGGGTCTTCCTCTAGCCTCCAAGGGATGAAAGCAGCCGATGGTGGCTCCCCCCCCCCATCTCCCAATATGGCCCCAGCACCAGCTTTAATAGAGAAGATCCACAGAATCCATTGCAGAGATGGGGAAGGGTGTCCAGACTTCCCAATTCTCCAGCGATCACTACTATTACCATCATTATTTAACGTTCCCTGCCCCGGAGCACTGCGCTAAGTCGAACGTTGTGCATTATTAAAGCAACAACCCGAGGTTCAGACCCAGTGACCATCAGTCCAGGCATAATGGAAGCTGCCAGCACTTATCTTTTTATGACCTTATGATTTATTATTTTTCAGGATAGAGGGAAGAGAGAGGGTAAAAACACACATGCACACACACATTCCCTCCAACACACACACACACACACACACACACACACACACACACACACACACACACACAGAGCATCAACAGCCAGACCACATACTATTTAAAGACAAATGCCCCAGTCTCTCTTGTCATGGGAAAGAAAGGATTCCAAATTAATTAGGATATTTATTGCAAACTTTTTTGGGGATCTCCCACCACCGAGATGGCAGCATTTTAGCAACTAGGTTTCAAAATGCCTCAAATATTCTGGCTTTGTCTCTTTGTCCTCATTAATATGTCGGGAAGATGTCAGCATCGGGATTGCCCGGGGTGCACTGGAGTCCTGATGCTGGAGCAAGGGAGAGATTTGTTATTTCGGAGGGGGGATATCCTGATGTGACACTATCTGGGAGACCACCAACTGACCATCAACAGAAGAGGGATGATGGAGGCAGCTTTCCAGGGGATATATTTGGCTGTGAGAGGGAGAAAGATGGCGGATCATGGCACACTCAGGACTAAGGGGTGGGAGGCTTGAGTTCAAGGCCATTCTTAGCTGGCAGCCACCAACATGACACTGAGTAAATCAGCCATGTGCTGGAGTCTCAGTTTCCTCATCTGTAAAATGGGAAGGCTGGACTAAAAGAGCTGAAAAGCCCTTCCAGCTCTAAAGATTCTAAGAAATTAGAGCTCTTTGAGAGGCTCAGACTGAGGAGTCCTGGCTTGGAATCCTGCCTCAGACATTTTTTAGTTGTGTGACCACAGACAAATCCTTTCTTTCTGAATTTTGGTTTCCTCATCTGCGAGATGAAGTTAAAAATGGCGGCTCCAGAGTGATCAGCACAGAACACCGCAAACTTTAATAAATTCTAAGAATGTGTTATTGTTATTCTATGAGTTCTCCCCCATAAAGTTCCTTCATGCTTGGGTGCCCCACCTAGTCAGGCCTCTTTAAGCTGCCCTATAGGAATTACAAAAAGACATTTCCTGACCAATTCCACAGAAAAGCCCAAGGCCTTTGGAAAAGGGATATATGGTCCACCCGGCCCATCCTGAGCCAGAATCAATCATTATTTTATACTCTCCTAGACATTTACTTCCATTTTCTCATCCTCCCCTTATAACAATCATGTCACCTCCTTTTCTCTACTCAGGGGTCACTATTTTACAGGTGAGGAAACTGAGCTCCAGGGAAGATTTATCCCAAAGTCACACAGGAAGTGGATGTGACTAGTGGAAAATCGGTTGGTGATAGGGAGGCAAAAGGGTCATAGATCTGGCAGCAGAAGGGACCTCAGGGGTCACCTAATCTAATCTCCCATTTCCTAGGCGAGGAAACTGAGCTCCAGGGAAGATTTCTCCCAAAGTCACACTGGAAAGGAAGTGTTGCAAGAGTCTGATCTTAGGATCACAGATTAAGAGCTGAGCAATTATAGTCCAAGCTCTGACCCTGTCCCTGGCAGGAAGTGGAGGGTTCTCCTCCCCAAACAACTCTTTTACTCCAGGAGAAAGGGAGTGAGCTTTCCCTGCTATGGCACATCTCTTCCTCTTGTTAATTCACATGGTTTTGACCGAGAAAGGAGGGTCTTAGTGATCACCCTGCAGGCGCCCCCAACACTGTCTGTTCACGGGTCCCAGAGAGGTGCTCGTCTTAGGGGACCTTACAGGCATTCTGACTTCCTGACTTCCTTGCCAATGGCACCAGAAGCAATCAGGGCAGGGGGATCTAAGGGACCGGAGGTGGCAGCTCCAGCTACCAGGAGCAGAGTTAAGCATTCACGTGTGAGGCACGTGTGCGTTTGTGTGTCACAAGTGGGCAGGTGTGTGTAGGTGTGCGATCTCTCAGCCAGAGCCCAGGGGTTTGTGTGCTGTCTGTGTGCTTGAGAGTGCGGGAACAGGAGCATATGCCTGTGAAGGCGGGACTCAGCGTGTGTATCTATACATTTCGCATTCTGAGATCCTGGTATCCCATGACTCAGAGCTGCCTGGAACTGCCGAGAGAATGCTGCCATCAGAAACGGGAGCGGCTTGGAATCACTGAGAGCTTCTCAATGCAAACTAGCCCACTCTCTTCCTCCTGGCCGGCTCAGCGTCCTTCTGCAAAGCCCGTCCTGGGTGATCTCGGGGGGTCAAAACAGGTGGGGAGCAGGTAGACCTAAGTCTGGGATGTTATCAGTGACGACTTATGCTGGGCAGAGAGAGCGTGGGAGGGAGTGAACCTAACATTTCACTGGCATACAAGGGTGGGCACCTCCTCTGCTCGAGCCCTGAGACATTCAGCATTTACCCAGGTTCACACAGCAGGCTGACACATTTTTAGCTCTGAGACCAGATCTCTGTCTGATGCCTCTCTGAAACCAGCCTAGACATTGCATCCTGGGAGAAGGACTAAGGTCTTGGGCAGGTAAGGACCGAGGATTTGATCATGAGCAGGCCAAGTTCTGAGCCAGTGCACGGTAAATACTACAAGAATCCAGAAGGGGAAGGAACATCTCAGGCACAGGGGTGGGCAGACCCCATGCACATGCACAAATGCACACACATGAATGCTTAATTCTACTCCTTCTAGTGGGAGCTGCCACCTCCGGTCCCTTAAATGCCCCCTCCCCTGATTGCTTCTGGTACCATTTGTCAAGGAAGTTAGGAATTCAGAATGCCTTTAAGAGTAACTGCAGATGAGAAGGAGTGGAGGGAGATGACAGCTCCATCAAGGCATAAAAATGCACATAGCATAAGAGTGCTTTACCATATGCAAAGGCGGTTTTTCACTGACTTATCCCAACAACCCTTGGGCTCATTTTCCTTAACTGTTAAATGGTGTAATAGCCCCTCCAAGATAGGGGCTATTATTACCCCATTTTACAGATGAGGAAACTGAGCCTAAGATTAAGTGGTCAACTGATCAAACACCTAGGAAATGTCTGAGGGAGGAATTAAACTCAGATCTTAACTCCAAATCTCTATAGCTGGTTAGAAGGGACCTTGGAGGCCATCCTTGTTCATTTTATAGACATTAACTTGCCCAAAGTCGCATGGGCAAGGGTGACATTTGAACCCAGGGTCTCTGCCTCTTCATATTGAGAGTGGTTCTCAGGACTGCTATATGAGACTGAGGGGGGCTCTCCTACCCCCAGCACATTGGAATGGAAGTGCTTCACTAACCAATAGAAAAGAAAGGGAAATCCCACATTCGACCCTCTTGGCTTTTGGCAAATTGAGGCATCCAGGAAGCCAATTTGTCTCTATTCCAGCTCCCCAAAGGCTAGTTGCTGGAGGAAAGGTAAGAGGTTCTCCCCCTACGGACCTGTTTTATGGTGAGAATATAAATGAATAAAAACACGAGTTCTCCAGTTAGTCCCCAAGCCTGGGACTCCAACAGATCCCAATCCATCCAATGTGGCTCATCCCCGACGAAGGAGGGGTCCTCAAACACTTCCCGTACAGGTCAGAGAGGAAGGGGAAGCACCCACAGAACTGTTAAGCAGATGTGAGTTTTGGGTACAGCTGTTTTGGCACCGAAAGCCAATAAATCCTCTAAGTCTCCTTCCTGGTACTTCAGAGCAAGGGGGAAGGCCCCAGGAAGGTGTTAGTCTGCACAGGAGCCAGAAGGCACAAAGGCTCAGGAGCTGGATAGAGATTCTAGTCAGAGGCTCTAGGTGTGAATTCTGGCCCTGCCATTTAATAGCTATCTATATAAGCCTATGGTTTGGTTTTTCAGCTCCAAATCCATCATCCCTCCATCCTTAAGCCATTTAAAATCACTTCAGTTCATCTGATATTTATTGGGCACCTACTGTACACCTCATCTCCCTGGTAAGCACTGGGAAGATAAAAGGGAAAAACATGACTTCAAAAGCCTTCTCCTCTAATCAGGGAGTAGAGACCAGCACAGGCCGGAATTTTGCAAGGCCCTTCTTGACAGACAAAATAAAAGAAGGGAGGAGAGAGTGAGCTTAATGGAGGAGGTGAGCTTCAAGTTTGTCCTCTACGGACATCAAGGTGGGACCAATCTGGCCTCAGACACTGTGAGACTCTGAGTGAGTCACTTTATCCAGTCTGCCTCAGTTTCCCCCTCTGTCAAATGAGCTAGAGAAGGAAATGGCAAACCACTCCGGGATCTCTGCCCAGGAAACTCCAAAACTCCCGGAGAGTCGGACACAACAGAACAATCATCGAACCACAACAATCTTCAAGGATCGGGGAGGGCCTTCCAGGTGCGGGGAGTCTGTGGAACTGGGAGGGAGATGACATCCTGCCTTTCTTAAATCAACTGAAGATGCTTTGACATTTAACAATCTCATGTTGTTGTGAGGAAAAAGGCAACAGGAGTCACACAGGGCTGCCTCCGTGCTGCTCCTAAAACTGGAAGGGACAGAGGGGGCATCCAGAGAGACCTGCACTGGCAGAGGGAGCTTCCACACCAGGAAGTTTCCTACACCAATGAAATCCTGGATCCATACTCCCCTTCCCCCAATCCCTTCCTTCATCTCTGCCCCAGGAACCAAAAATAGAATTTTCATATTTATAGGGCAGAGGAAAGGAAGGTTATTCCTGTTTTCTCATTAAAAGAATAAAGCTCAGAGAAGCTAATTCATTTGCCCTTGCTTACACAGAAAAAAGGGACAGAAGAAAGTGCAAGTCCAGACTCTTCCCATTTACACAGATTTTAGTTCTCCTATTATAAAAACCTACAGATAATAATTTCTCTCTTTAAAAGAACATAGAGAACCAACTCATTGCTTCAAAAACTTAGTCCTTTTCAGCTTTCTCTCTCTTTTACTGCTTGAACCCTCACAACAATCCCAAGAACTATGTGTTTTTATTTTTTATTAAAGCTTTTAAATTTTTCAAAACATATGCATGGACAATTCTTTAACATTAGCCCTTGCAAAATCGTGTGTTCCAATTCCCCTCTGCTCCCTCCATGCCCTCCCCTAGATGGAAAGTAGTCCAATATATGTTAAACATGGTAGAAATATATGTTAAATCCAAATACATACTTATAATTATCGTGCTGCACAAGAAAAATCACATGAAATTAATAAAAAAAATAAAAAGAAAAAGGGAAGTAAAACAAAATGCAAGCACACAACAACAGAGTGAGAATGCTATTTTGTGAATAGCAACTGAACTATCAGTTTTTATTATTCCCCATTTTTGTTATCCCCATTTTACAGCTAAGTAAACTGAGTTTAGTGACTTGCTCACTATCACAAAGATAATAAATTTGAGGCCTCCTTTGAACTCGGGATCTTTCTGACTAGGTGCAGCATTTAATTCACTGTGACATCTAGAAGCCACAAAAATAAAAAAATAAATGATTCCAATTCCAATCGTATGAAGCCGGCTGATTAGGAGGTACCTTTGTGGCTCAGAGTTCAGGACGTGGCATCTGTCAGCAAGATTTAGTGCACATTAGTGAGTGCCCAATAAAATTGGATGAAGAGAAGGGAAGTGTTGTGTATTGTCTGAGGATCACAGGATCCATAGATTTAGAAAGAAATCTTGGCGATCATCGAGGTCAACCCCTTTAAAAAAAATTCTTTTGAAAACTGTTATCTCAATGTAATCCTATGGCAATCCTATGCATTTATTTTATGCATTTAAAATATGATTCCGACAGCCCCACCAGACTGCCAAATGAGTCCAAAACACCAAGAAAGTGAAGAACCCCTAGATTAGACAGGGCAAGTAGGAGATTTCTAGAATTCAGGAGCCTGGGGGAACTTTAGGAATCTTGCTCATCCCATCAATTTACAAAGAAGGAAACTGAGTCCCAAGGAGGGAAAGGGAGGTGGCCAAGGGAACAAAATATGCCATGGGCAGTGTTGAGGGCCGGGTCCTAAACGCCCAGGATGCCCACCTCCCAGGCTGGCGCTCTCCCTGTTACTTGCTACTGCCAACCAACAGTAATTCATTCCTCCCTAAAGAGGACATCCTTTTGCTGGGGCTCAGTGAGCCATGTAGGAAATAAAAGGGTCATTCCTTTTCATTCAAGCGTACTCCCTGAACCTCTAAAAATCCCGGCAGAGGTGGCTGCTGAAGGTTTCATTCTCACTCAGCACTTTTTGCCCCTTAAAAGAGAAGGTAATATAATGAACAATTTTGGGTAGCCCAGAGCTTATCATAACAGTTTATCAAAATTGATTAAGGCTTTACCAAGAGGTCAAGCTCGTGCTTGGCTCTGTGAGCCACGGAAAGGAGACGATTTCCTCCAAGAGTTTAAAATCTCACTGAGATGACCACACACACACACACACACACACACACACACACACACACACACACAACCTCCGTGACCCTACAAGGCAAGGGAGTCATGGGCAAAAATGACAGGGGAGACATTTCAGAGGTGAAACGGGGAAAACTTCCACATAATCCGAGCCCCAGAAAAAGGAGGGGCTGCCTCGGGAAGTGGTGGGCTTCTGCTTATTAGAGATTTTCGAGCCCAGGCTAAAAAACAATTTGCAGGCAATGTTGCAGAGGGGATTTTTGGTCAAGTACTTTCTGGCCTGACTGATGAGTGGGTTGAGGTTCCTTGTAGCTTGAAGATTCTAATATTCTATAAATGGATGAGAGAAAAGGGAAGTGGGATGTGTATAGGAGGGATGTGAGATAAAGTTGAAGAGGAAGGGTGGGGCCAGATTATGGAGAAATGTCACCGATTTTTTGTTTTGATTGCTTTCTCAAGGAGGGTGGGATAGGAGTGTGTGTGGTGGGGGGACAGGAAGGATGCCAGGCTAATGACCTTGGGACATTATGCTACAGAAACCACAGGTTTCTGAATGAATAATAAAAGTAGAGTTTTCAGAAAGATGCTGAGAGGTTCTTGAGTTAATTAACAAGTTTTATGGAGCCTCCCTGGTCAACAATACTAATGTGCTGGACCCCAAACCCTACTAGATCACATTTGCATAGCATTTTCAAGTTTCTGTGTGTACTGAGCACAGCAACCCTCTGAGACAGGTATCATAAGGATTATTTTACCTGTTTTACAAATGAGGAAACTGAGATTCAGAAAAGTCATTTGCTCAAATTCATAAAGCTAATAGATAGCAGATCAAGAGCCCAGACACAAGTCATTCCACTTCATGTGTATCTATCACAAGCTGCTGCCCAGATAAGAATTAGAAGTCATAGCCCATTCCTGCCCCAGCCTAGGGTGAGGATGAAAAAACAGAACACTATTATAAAGAAAAGGGGGAGAAAAGGCCTAGAAATGAGAAAGCTGGACACCAAATCACAGCTCTACAACTAACTACAAGGTAACCTTGGCAATAACCTGGCCTCAGTTTCCTTATATGTAAAATGACAGTCTGAATGACATCTAAATTTCTTCTGGCTCCTAACATCCAAACTAGTGGGATATTGTTTTGTTCCTTGTCAAAACTCATTTTCAGAAATTTGAGAGTTCTGAATAAAAATCTGAATCTTTCCCTTTCCATTCACGGCAAAAAGCCCTCATGGTCCATTTCCCAAGTGAGTAAAAATGCGTCATATCCCCAAAAGTCAAAACTTTTGCTTTAAGAACGTTTTGCTGTTGGCTTTGAGCTATCGTTTCAAAATTCAAGTGACCAACAGACTGGGACTGTTTATATAAAGCTGCCCATGTGGCATATTTGGGTTAACAAGCCTTTATCATACAAACCACTGTTGGCCAACACATCCTGAAATCACAAAGCACTGTGTTATGGGGATGGGAAATGCAGAGTTTCTTTGCAAGCTCCATCATTATCTCCTGTCATTTACTCAGTAAAGACTCCTGGAAGGGTGGGAATATCTCTCTCTCTCTCTCTCTCTCTCTCTCTCTCTCTCTCTCTCTCTCTCTCTCTCTCTCTCTCTCTCTCCTCCCTCTTTCCTCCTTTCCCTTTCTCTCCCTTTCTCTCTCTCTGTGTCTCTCTGCGCTCTCTCTCTCTCTTTCTCTCTCTCTCTCTCTCTCTCTCTCTCTCTCTCTCTCTCTCTCTCTCTCTCTCTCCCCCTCCCTCCCTCTTTCCTCCTTTCCCTTTCTCTCCCTTTCTCTCTCTCTGTGTCTCTCTGCTCTCTCTCTCTCTCTCTCTCTCTCTCTCTCTCTCTCTCTCTCTCTCTCTCTCTCTCTCTCTCTCTCTCTCTCTTTCTGTCTCTGTCTCTCTTCCATTTTCTAAAGTCCCCTGACACCCTGTTCTCCAACTATGGCCACCATTCATTGGAAACCCATATTCATATCCAATCCCAATCCCACCAATACCACAATCTGTAACTAGGACAAAAACAAAACAAAAACAAAACAACACAACTACCTCTTGGTCTGATAGTGTGGTAGGCTTCCCAACTGACCTCTTTCCTTCCTCATTCCAATAAGTGCTCTGTAGTCTACCACAAGATGAATCTTTCTAACACACATTTTTCTACATCACTCTTCCTTGCTGAGAACATTCAATGGCTCCCTCTGGCCTACCAGATAAAGTCAGCACAGGATTATAGACATGCAGAGGTATAATATCCCTTAGGGACAACATGGGCACTAGGTGGTGCTGCAGTGGATAGATCACCAGGCTTGGAGTCAAATTGACTCATCTTCCCAAGTTCAAATCCAGCTTCAGACTTTTACTAGCTGGGTGACCCTGGGCAAGTCACTTTTCCCTGTTTGCCTCAGTTTCATATAAAATGATTTGGAAACCCCTTTCATATCTTTGCCAGGAAAACTCCAAATGGGATCACAGAGAGTCAGATATGACAGAGATGACTGAACAACAGGAATCATATAACCCAAAAAACCCATTTTATAAATGAGAAAACTGGGCCCTAAAAGTTGAAAGGTGTTTTCTAAGCCTGGTATACTGGAAAGAGAGGAAGAGTTAATGCCAAAAGACCTGAATTCAAGTCCCCATTTTGCCAATTATTAGCCAAATCATCTCCTATAAGTAAGAGTCTCAATTTCTTTTCGTTGGGAATGACACTTCCACTAAACACCTCCTGGAGTTCCTGAGAAGAAAGGACTTTCTAAACTACAAAGTGCTAACCAGATGAGAGCTGTTTATTATTTCTAGTGCTTTCTACCATCCTGTTCTAATTGAGAAGGAGCAAAAGTAGACCTTATTCCAAGGCCCAAAGTAATCAACCATGTGATTTTATACAGAGAGGCAAATTGGGGGCCTGTAGAGTCAGGAGCCTGAAATTTCAGTCCCAGTTGAAAGGCTAATTTATTCCACCAAGTTTGGGTAAATCCCTCCCTGCCCCTTTGGGCTCAACTTATCATGTCACAGGAGGGTATTGGATTAGATCATCTTTGACCATAGACAATCCTAGGAAATCCCCTAACTTGATCCTCAGCCAGTCCTAAAGCTGGCTTCAAAACCTTTTTTCTTGACCACATAAACGCCCACCAGTTGAAAAATCTCCTTTGCTGTCTGAGGGCAGGCCTAGCCAAGTGTGGAGATGCTAATTGTCAACTTGGTCACATGAAGATGAATTTGGGGGCCACAGGAATTCCTGTTAGAGGGGTTTCCCCCTGAGTCAGTATAGTATTAAAAATGTACAGAATTATGGAAAACAGAAGATAGCCTGGTGAAGGAAGTAGGAAGAATACTCTGGGAGTGAGAAGGCTTTTTGTTTGAGATCTGGCTCTGCTCTTTCTATTCGTGTGAGCTTAAGCAATCACTTGAGCTTTCTGAGCCTGACACACAGTCTCATTTATAAAATGAAAAGTTAGGGGTCATCCAATCCAAATTTCCCTCTGTCTTTTCAGCCTATGATCCCATGAATGGGAATGCAAATAGCTGCATTCTGGTCCCTGTTCTACCACAAACTAGGCAAGATTACTTCCCTTGACTGTAGATTCTTCACCTGTGGAATACTATAAAATTATATGGCATATTTATACATTTATATGCAGCATGTATATGTATATAGATATACATACAGATAAAATAGATATATCTATATAAGTATAGATATAAAACACTATAAAAACTAAAGCCTCCCTCAGACTGCAAGGTTCAGAGTTTCAATCAATCAAGGAGCCAGCACTTATTAAACACCTACTATGTGTTCTTCAGGCCCTTTGCTAGACAGAAATTAAGGAAGCTTAAATTCTATCAGAGGAAGACATTTTTAAATATATACAAAACAAAAACAGAGTAACTGGGAAAGGAGAGGGATACCAGCAGCTGTTGGTGGCAGGATTGACTCCATTTGGGTACTTAAGCTGAGCTTTTGGGCGAAGATGAGACATCCAAGACCAAGAGAGCCCGACAGCAGCAGAGCTGAGGGCTAAAGCATGGTCCTGGCTCAAAAGTCTAGCCTTCTTTTCAGTGTGCCTTGAGGTACTATTCACTCTGTAAAACTAAGAATTCAAATTCCCCCCCTCCTAATATCTTTTAAACTGCTCCCACATCTCTGAAAAAGCAAACAGAAGCTTGGGACCCACAAAACAATTGCAAACACGGGGATTTTTTCATGGCAACCCAGGCAGGCGCTAACCATAACTTCACCCCCAGAAGCGTCCGCCTCTCTGCTAATCTGTTCTCCTGCTGTATTCCCAGGGCTGGAGTTTAAGATACATTCAAATATTTCATTGTCTCAAAGGTGGGAAATTGATGTTAAATACTGGAGGGCTGAGAAACTCAATCTCACAGGCTCTGTCTCTACAGACCCGTCCTGGGACCAAGAAATAAAATACTGCTTGTTAACTTCCTGGCAAACTCAACCATTAAAAAAGAAAATCAGACAGATTTTCTTCCAAATTAGCACAAGGGGGAAGGGGAAGATGTTTTCCAGTGGTGTATCAGAGCAACATTTCCAAAAGATTAGAACTTTTGCAGAGTATCTAACGCCCTCCAAGGATGGCTCATGGATACTACATCCTGCAGATGTTTGACACTGCCCTCCCCCCAATTCCAAACCCCTTCCTCTCGCCCCCACAAAGATCCTTTAAGGACCTAGTAGTAGAGTGGATGACATAGTAGAGTCAGAGAAGACCCCCTTCCCCAGTCTGGTTTAAATCTTAGAACTTATTGAACCCCTTCAGACCCTCAGTTTTCACATCTGTGAAATGATATATTATATGTCAAATTTGATATATAGAGGCCAATTACTTTCATGGGATTGATCTAGTCAAGGAACCTATTAGTTCATAACCCATGGACAGCCCAAGTATTGCATTGCTACCCCTGAAATATTACAAGAATCAGGAAGAGAAAGACTTTTAGCACATTTGGTGGAAAGAAAGACAGGAAATTCTCAAAATAAGATGACACAGCAGAATTTCAAGATACACTGGGAAAGGGACACTAATGACCCTATTGAGATCACAGATGAGGTATTGGAATATACATAGTATTATGGAGATCTCAGAAGACATGTAGTTTAATCCTGCCTATTTTACAGATGAAAAAAAACTAAGATTCAAGAAAGTTAAATGACATGCTTAGAATCATAATGATAATAAGATAGAGGTAAAATTTGAACCCAGTTCTTCTGATGCCAGAATTAGAATTCTTTCCACTTGGTTAATTCAGTTGATTTTCTTATTGATATCTATATTAGGAGTGTCAATATCAATTAACCAATAAGCATTTATTAAGTGCCTACTCTGTGCCAGGCACTGCACTTCGGGAAGGAAAAGAGGCAAAAGACAGTCTCTAGCTTGAATGTGCTTATAATCCAAAGGGGAAGACAACAAGCAAACAGATATAGACAATCTAAACACGGGATAAATAGGAAGTAACTGAAGGAAGGAAAGCACCGGAATTGCAAGAGTTTGGGAAAGGCTTCCTGCAGAAGATTGGATCACATTTGAGCCTTGAAGGGAGCCAGGGAAGGCAGTAGGTGGAGAGAGAGAGAGGAAGGACATTCCAGGTGTGGAGGATGGTTAGAGAAAATTCCCACTGCTGAGAGATGAAGTGTTCTGTTTGAGGGACCGCTGGGAGGCCAGTGACACTGTAGAGATGAGCATGTGTCACGGAGTAAGATTAGGGACAGGGACAGGTTATGAAAGGCTTTGAATGACAAAGAGCCAATTTTGTATTTGATTATAGAGAAATAAACCTGAGCCAATGGATTCTTAACTTAGGCTGAAGGGACCTGATCCAAAACTTCTTAGCTAATCCAAGAAAACCCAAGGAGAGATCACATTGGATTAGAGTTGATTTATTCTCTGGGATGAGGAAATTTAGGAGCCTGAGGGACGTCCGATGTGGATCCCTGAGAAAGATCTCTGCAGATTTAGATTCTAATCTAAGATAAAGATCTGAGACAGATGCAGAATTGTGCACTTCTAAATAATACTGACATATATAAAACCAACCTTCAATCTGACCACTATTTGCTCAGTTCGGAGAAGACTCAAGGGCTTAATGCACCAATGTTATCATTTCCTAAGCAAGAGACAGTGGTTGGATGCTATAAAGACCCAAACCACCAGACCAGACCAGAAGCTAAAAAGCCACAACCCTATTGGCTCCTGGACATCCTGGCCCTGGTGCCAGCCAGGCAGCTGGCCCTATCTGTTAGTGCCAAGATGGCACTGCTCAGCAAGATCACAGAACTTTCTTTCTATGAGGCAGGTCTTTTAACAGCTGAAGATGCCCAGGGAAACTTCCTGTGTCTTCCTGGGGACAGAAAGTTAGGCAGAGTCCCTATCACCTGCCACACAGCCCAAGAAGGGCGATCAAGAGATATCTACATGTCTCTTTATTTCTCAAAAGTGGGTTTCTCTCCTTAGGAAAAAAAAGTAGGTAACACTGCAAAGAAGCACGTGCCTCGAGTTAGTGCTTCTTCCTATAAGGAAGAAGGATGTCCCTGTCTCTTCCTAATGTAAATATCCCCCATGTGGTTGATAGGCAGATTTCTCCTGGAATCCACAAAGAAAAGCCATTTAGGTGCCCTCAGAGACTCACCTCTTTGCCATCCTCCTATTGGAGAGCCCAGCCCACTGAGCCCAGAGGAACAGCTGGGAGAGCCCCAGCCTCCTCCAAACAGAAGGCAGCAACCCAGGAGCACTCTGAGTCACCACCGGTCACTGGGGCCTGGGGAACGTGGGAATGAAGAGGACTCCCAAAGGAAGAAGGGGGGGTGAAAAACCACCATATCCTTGGCTGTGTGCTAACTCAAAAAGGAGTCTGAGTAACTCCCCACCAGACCCAAAGTTTATATACACACACACAGAGGGAGGGATGAAGGGAGAGACAGAGGCTGAGAAACAGAGACAGAGACAGAGAGACAAAGAATGAGAGAGACAGAGCCAGAGAGAGACAGAAAGAGACTGAGACAGGAAGACAGACACACAGAAAGACAAAGAGAGAGAAAAAGAGACAGAGATAGAGTGAAAAGGACAAGAGACAGAGACACAGAGAGAGAGAGGCAGAGAGACAGAGACTGAGAGATCCTTCTTTCTTTCCTCACACAGGCTACAGATTGGCCCTGGACTTCAAAAGACCTGACCATGGTAGAGATAATGACAGCTAGACCACAGGAAGGCACCCTTTGAGATATCTCCTCTTTAGCGGCTGCCTTTGGTCTGAGTCTACCAGTGCAGGCCAGTCCATTCTCTGGAACTTTTAGCCTGGGGGTGGATGGGTGAGGGAATTCTCCACTCTGCAGCAAAGGTATCAAACTCAAATAAAAACATCCCAAGGGATCTCTGCAGCCAGATATTAACCTAGAAAGCCACACCTCAACATTATCTGTGTTCTTCTGCATGTTAATAGATTTTGTTCAATGTTTCCCAATTACATTTTAATCTGGTTCTGGGGCCCTGAGGAGTGCCGGGCTTCTCGTTTGACCCTTCTGGCCTAGAACCTTCAGAGATTAATGTGTCCGGTGTCCCACGACCAGTATGAGTCAGAGGCAACACTGGAAATCAGGCTTTGCTTCCTAGCTTTGAGGAGTGCTCCTTAGTCACTTCGCCCCCCACACTCTCTCCCTGTTAGGGATAGGGAAATTCCCCGGAGATGTGAGGAGCAAGGGACAGGGGTTCAAGGTAGGGAAAAGGGGGATCCTCCCGGTGTCTGGGCCACAGATTTGACCCCAGATCGGAACAGTGCAGACGCTTCACAGCTGGGACTTGTCTACTCAGCTCCACGAACCCAGGGAGCAAGCCGCCGGCCAGGTCACCGACCCTTCCTAACTTCTGAGAGGGAGCGAGGGCTAGGTGGGAGCCTCTGCAAGCTCCTGGGCCCGCTTGCCGCTCCGATAGGACTGAAGGCCATCCTAAGCAGCCTTCCAAAATCCCGAGGGGGCGGGGAGTTGGTGGCAAAGAGTTGCGGGTTGTAATCTCTAAATGTCTCGGTAAAGGAGCAGCTGCAAGCCCTCGGGAGTGGCTGAAAAGTTTGTCCCAGAAATCCAGACAGAAATCGGAAGGGGGGGGGGTCCGCTGCCTGTTTCCCAGGGCCTGCACTTTCAGCGGGAAGGACCCCGGGTAGGAGTGGTTGGGAGGTCAGGGGCTGGTCGGGGAAAGAGGAAGAAGCTCTTTCGCAGGATTTGACAAACTCACTGGGGAAGAAGGAAAAGTGACGGAAGGAGGAGGAAGATGGGAGGCAGAGTTCCAGGGAGGGTCTGGCGCCCCCCACCCCCCACGGCCACCTGCCCTCAGAGGCAGATGCTGACTCACCTTCGCTGCCCACTCTGGAGCCGGCCCTTCTCCCGCTCCCCCTCCCCCCTCCCCTCCCACTGCGTACCTGGATGTTCCTTTTCTTCTCGCAAGCCGGGCCCGTCCCCTGCACTACACTCTCCAGCACCGCGACCACGTCGGGGGAGGGGTCCACGAAGCACGCGTTGCGAGCCGCCCGGATCGCGCCCTCGATGTCCCTAAAGCGGAACACGCAGAGGGCAGACTGCGCGCGGGTCCCGGGACCCGCGGTGCCGCCGGGGGCGGCCCGCTCAAACACCCCGAACAGCAGGTCTTCGGGCCGGCTCGGCCCGGGCGCCGCCGGAAACACGGACACCAGGCGGTTGAAGACCTCGCCGCCCGCCGGCCCTCCGCAGTGCAACTTCAGCTGGATGTAGGACTCGGTGAGCTTCTTGGTCTCGGCGGCGGCCCCTCCGGGCCCCGCGGCCGGCCCCCAGCCGAGGCAGATGCGGGCCAGAAGGCTGTGAGACTGGCTCTCCTTGTCTCCCGCCTTGGCCTCGCTGTTGAGGGCCAGGTAGGCATAGGCTGGGGTGCTGGGGGCCCGGGGCCCGTCCCGTCGGGGGGGCGTCTCGGGGCCGGCGCTGCTGCCCGGGTGCAGGAAGGCGCGGACGAAGCCCAGCTTGTGCAGAGCCTTGGCCCCCTGCTTGATCTTGAGGATGTTGTCGTCGGAGGGGTTGAGGTCGAAAGTGAAGAGCTTGGCCAGATCGCCGCGCGTGTCCAGCGAGCGGATGGCGATCTCCGGGGTGTTCTCGAAGCGGTGGTCCTCCAGGCTTTGGTTCCGGGGGAAGAATTGGCTCCCGAAGCCGGTGTAGGTAGCTCCCACCAACAGCCGGGTCCCGCCGGGACTGGCCCCCCCGAGCGCCCCCGACGGCGGCTCCAGCACCAGGCCCACGGTGGAGGCGTTGGGGTGGTTGGCCGCTACGTTGAGCATGCTGGGGAAGACCGTGACCGGCTCGGCGCCGTCCGCCGTCGGGGGGAAGCTCACGGCCACCGCCGAGATGTTTCCCAGGCGCCTCAGCTGGCAGAAGCCCTGGTAAATGGAGCCGCAGACCACCACCAAGCCCTGCCCGGGGTCCAGCTGAAGGATTTTGTTGTAGTTGTTGGTCAGCATCTTGGGGTGCTCGCAGGAGGCCTGGGGCAGCTGCGGGGCGTGACAGAGCGGATTGTCCCGCACCGGCCCCACCGCCTCCTCCACCTCCAGGCTCAGGTTGGGACCGCTCAGCTGGTAGAGTCTGTTCACCGCCGCCAGGTACAGCTTCCCCCCGGGGCCGTCCAGAGCGAAGTTGTTGGTCGGGGTGGGCGAGGGGAATCGCCGTTGGATCTCCAGCGCGGCGCTCCCCCTTAGCAGCGGCGGCAGCAGCAGCAGCAGTAGAAGCGGCAGCGGCGGCGGCAGGGGGGTCGTCACCCCCGGGAGCCGGGGGCTACGGGCTGCGCCCCCCGCGTCAGGAGGAGCCATCCTGACGCCTCCTGAGCTGCAGCGCAGCAGAGTGCATTTGGAGCTGCCGGAGCGAGCAGCCGGAGAGCGGGGAGGGAGGGGCAGGGGCTGGGGAGGGGGGCGGGCGGGTGGGGGGAGCTGGTGGGAAGTGGGGAGGGGGGGCTCGCTGCTAAACCTGTTTCCTGCGCTGCTCCAGCAGCTCTCGTAACGCCCGCCAGCAGCTCAAGTCCCGTCCGGCTCCTGCTCCGGCCCCGCCGCCTGCCCGCCCTAGCCTAGCCCAGCTAGGGACTTTCACATCCGCGCGGCTGCCTCGGAGCTTCCCCGCGGGGGAAGCGGGAGGAGGAGGAGGACTAGGACTAAGAGGAGGAGGAGAACGAGGAGGAGGAGGAGGAAGGGCTAACGCCGCTGACCAACCCGCTCCCCGCCTCTCCCCACCCCTCTCCCATCCCCTTCGCTTCAGAAACCAGCCCTTTCCTCCGCTACTCCCTCCCTCCCTCTTTCGCTTTACACATTTTATTTCTCCCTCTTATTTGGGGGTTGGTCATGTGAATGTGATTAAGTTAGAGGAGGCTTTTCTCCCCACCCCCTACCCCCCTTCCCCTTCCAGATTCCCAGGCAGAAGTCTCCTTTCCCGATCCGGCCCGGGGAGCGAGGCTGGGGTGACAGCGTGGGCAGCCTCTCGAGGTCACAAAAACGCCATCCCACGTCCCAGATAGTTTTCTCTCCCAGGGGAGAACGGAACACGGACGGCCCCTGCCCAAGCAGGGAGGCCGAGGAACAACGTCCCTCCCCCCACACCCTCCCCCTCTGCCCTCGGGATGGGGGAATCCAAAGGACACCCACACTCGCACTCAGGGTCCGCGGGGACAGCCAAACGCCGTCCCGGCCCCCGGCCCCAGGCCCCCCCAGGCCGGCTGGCTCCTCAGCTCGAGTCAAAATAAGTGAACAGTCAGCCCCTCGAAGAAGCTGCCCTCCCTCCCTTCCCATAAAAGGGGGTTTTACAAGGAGAAAATAACAAAGGGGACGTGGATGGGCTGTCTGGCCCTCGGGGGGTCAAATATATAAATCATGAATAAATTGAGAGGGGAAATATTTCAAGCATGTTAGGGGGCGAGAGAGAGCACGAAGCTGACTAGGAATCAGTCACTGGCACCAGCGTAGCCCTTAATTATACTCTGAGAGGACAAGGGGAGGGGGAGTCGGCGGTAATGGACTGACCCAGTGTGGCTTGAGTTGTTTCAAAATAAGCTTGGCTTCTGGGGGGTTTCTCTGAATGGCTCCCTTCTGGAGCCGAGAAGGGGCCTAAGGCGGCCTTAACACCTGCCGGGCTCCCGGGCCTTTTGCAGATCCAGGGGCCCTTTTTATGGAGAACTCTCCGAATGTGCTGATAGCACCGCCTGCCTTCAGAGGCCTTGGGTTTTCTCTTCTCACTCCCATTTTTTCCTCAGCTTGCCCACTTGAGGTCAGCTGGACCCCTTCATCACTTAGTTTCTCCATTTGAAAAATGAAAGGATTGACCTATATGAATGTATCCATCTCAGGCATTCTATGTTCTAACATTCTTTTTTTACCTGACTCTTCTAAATCTGACTTTCTATGCTCAAACATCCTACATTGTAATACTTCACGTTCCAAGGTCCCTTGTAGCATGACCATTCAATACTGTAATATTCGTTTTAAAGTCTCTTTCAAGTCTGACTTTCTAAGGTTCTTTCTGGCACTAATATTATGTGTTCCAATGTTTTATGTTCTAAGATCCCTCCTGCATCAACATTCTTTACTGTAATGTTCTAGTTTGAGGTCTCTTCCAGGTCTGATTTTCTACATTCTAACATTCAGTGCTGATAATTCTTCCAGCTTTGCCAGTCTGTGTTCTATGCTGCCCTCCCAAAGTTCTCCCCAGATTTGTTATTCTATATTTGAACATTTCACATTCTGAAGACTCTTCCAGTTCTGGTAATCTATTATTCTATAACTTATCTTCTGTCCAATAGTTATCCAAACAAGCCCTTTTATTTGCAAATCAAGTTTCCTGGTCAGGCTGGCGTGAGCTTCATTTTTTCCAGAGATCAATTCTTTTCCACCACTCACTCTAAGGGAAGGGCACAGGGGTCTGTGTATCTGCAGCTGCCGATAGGGCAACAGGAGTTGTATTTAATCTCTCTCAGACAGTGCTTACTATTATTTTGGCTCAGGAAGAAAAACAAAGGCCTAAAAAAACCCCACACACCTCCCACTGGGAACAACTGCCCCCTGGACACTAGCCCCTCAGCCTCTCCTTCCTGTTTTTGGACTCAGAAGGCAAGTTTGCTGATAAACTGCTTTCTTAAACGTCCCATTTTCCCCTCCTCTAATGCAAGAAGGGCTTTGATGGTTCCCCAATGTGTTTATATCGCCAATGGTTTCTTTCACCAGGAAATATGAGCAGCGTCTGAGAACCATGCCGGGGCTGCATCAGCTCATCCCTGTCAGCTTTCAGGATCAAGGCCCTGCAAGAGACAAGAACGTGGAACAATTTATGTCCCTGCTTTTATCTCGAGGTTAGGATGTGGGATAGGAGTTCTCAGTCACATGTGGAAAACAGGCCAGTTTGGTTCTACAAACCCCAAAATAAATAACCCAGAGGATGACAGTTTGCAAGAAGGAAAGGGGGGCCATTTTTGTATGTAACAGGTCACTGGGAGACACAGATGAAGCATAAGAACCTTCCTGAAGGGTATTAAATCTATTTTCTTCTGTAGCTTTTGGTTCTCTCTCTCTCTCCTTCCCTTTCTCCCTCCCTCCCTCCTTCTCTTTTTCTCTCTCTCCCTCTCTCCCTCCCTTTCTCTCTCTCTCTCTCTCTCTCTCTCTCTCTCTCTCTCTCTCTCTCTCTCTCTCTCTCTCTCTCTCTCTCTCTCTCTCTCTCTCTCTCTCTCTCTTCTTCTTCCTGTTTCAAAGCTTGCTTTAGGTTTTGAAACTCGAGTTCATATACTGTAGCACCACCCACTGAGCCTCTCAAATACTGCTTCAGATTGAAGAAGAAACAACTCAGTGAGTTTTGTTATACTCTTGACTCCGGGAAACAAAAACTCCACTCCCCATTTCTTGGGCCAAATCTGTGGGATGCTTTTCCACGGGGAGCAAGAAAAAGGGTCAGGATGTTAAGATTAGAAAGATGATAGGCAAAATTAATGTGTACTACTGTCTGATATTCTAAACTGAGGTTTATAAGCTACAGGAAGTAGTATTCAAGATCTCAGGGATAGTGAACATAGATGGAGAGTAGGAAGGACCTCGGAGACCCTCCAGCTGATACCCAATCACTGAGGACCTGAGGAGGTGAGGTGACTCTTGAAAAGTCACAGTGGGTTCACTCTGCTAAGCCACACTGCCTTTAAGATGACCTGCTGGAGGCTGAGACTATGGAATGGTCAACAAGGGTTCCAGGCTCTGCTAAGTGACCTATTTTATCCCAGTTCACTTCTCTGGGAAGGCTCTGCCTTCAAGGCCACCAAGTGATTGATAGAATCATAAAAATCAGAGTCAGCAGGAAATGTAGTCATCGGGTTTCTCCTTTGTGGACTGGGGATGAGATCCAGCTTCTAGGATTGTATTGAAAAAAGTGCCTCAGAATCTGTAAAACATGATATAAACATGAGTTATTGTATGGAAATTTAAACACTTTTGAGCAAAACAACTTCTTAAAAGATAGTTTTCTAAGAGAAGTGGGTTCACGTCCCATTTCTGTCTCTTACTAGTTGTATGATCACAGAACCTTGGGTTATATAGCTTCTGTCTAACTGAAACCCAGCTCATGAATAAGGAAGGACGTCATTCTGGTCATGGAGAAGAATGAAGGAAGAACAGCAATGATCTATGGTTATTGCCCTTATTCCACTTCTCCCTTGTGGTTTTTGTTGTGACAGTTTCTTTGTAGACTCAATGGGGTTAAGTGACTTGTCCAGCTAAGGCCCTCACCTCAGGAACCACTGAGGTAAACTCCTATCTCATCATAGCTTGAGAGTTGAAAGGGACTTCAAAGGCTATCTGGCCCAATTCGTTTTATAGAGGATTCCTGAGGGAGATGTTGGGCGAGATTTGAACCCAGATCCTCTGACTCCAGAGTCAGAGATTTTTTTTTTCCCAGTTCACAAAGGATTGAATGGAAAGGGGAAAATCATCTCATAGGGGAGAAGAATTATATATCTTCCAGAACAGCAACCTAACAATCCAGACATGCCCAGAGGAGAGAGAGGGTACCCAGACCAAGGCTTCCTGGAGGTGATGGGACTTGCAGAAAGTACAGAACTTAGCAAATCAAAAAGGATATAGACTTGTAGAGTTAATGGTTCCCACAAATAGAATCTTGGGGAAATCATAGTAATGGTGATAGCATTTATATATCACTTGTAGAGTCTGCAAAGCTCTTATAGAAAAGGGGTAGGGAAGAAGCATCTATTAAGCACTTATTAAGTGCTAAGAGCTTTATAAATATCATTGGATCCTCCCAGCAATCCTAAGAAATGATGCTATTATTACCCTCATTTTACAGATGAGAAAAGTAGGGCAAATATATTAAAGGTCATCCTGCTAGAAAGCATCTTTCTTGAATCCAGGTCCAGTGACACTCAACTGCCCCCCTTTAATTTTCTCATTTGAAAAATGAGGGAGGTGCTCTGTGGTCCCTATCACCTGGAGTGAGAAGGTGTGAAAGGGGGAAAGGGAACCTAAAATCAGGGCGATCCCCTGCTCATGAAATTTCCATGGCTCCCAAGTACCCCTAGACAACACCCAAACCTCTGGTAGTATTTAAAGCCTTTTCCAGGATGATTCTGGCACACTTCTCCCAGAGTAGCCTCCTAGCTGTCCCCAGAGTCCCACATTCCACCTCCATTTGTGCCTTTACAGAGGATGCCCCCTACTCCAAGCCTGGAATGTGCTTCCTCCTTACCTCCCCCTCGCCAACTCCCGGCTTCCTTCAAGGCCTAGTTCACTTGGCTGTAATTCACAGACCTTTCCTGACCCCTTCCATCATTATTGTTGGCCAATGATTTTGCATTTATTTCGTCCTTATGTTTACTTCTCTGTGTGTAAATTCTCCCACTCCCCCCTTAACACATAAGCTCCAGCTTGGGGTCTTTTTATCCTCCAGACAAAGCACAGGGCCTGACAGAGAGCAAGACTTAAGAGATTTAACTAGAATTAACTTAATACCTCTATTTGGGGGTTAGACACAGAAGATCCCTATGGTGATATATTGGGTCATGTGATGTTCTTCTAAGGGCAATGACTTCTAACATCACGATCAAGTTGGGAAGGTTTATTTTGAGCATCTAACACCCATCAACTACCTAGAAGCTTCTCGAATGGTTAAGAATTAGCCTGAAATTGCTGAAATTGAGTCTTGTTCATAATCTTTGGTCCATAGCAGGATCTGGTTCAGAAGTGTGCTGGCAAATGTTTAACAACCAGCTTTTTGAAAGCAAATTTTATACACATGACATGCTTTTATGTTTAATCTGCATTGTTGCCATTTTCCTCCATAACTTTCTTGTCTAGACAATTGACAGAACAATAAATTATGCCCTGATTTGTAGCATTTGACAATTTCTGAGGTGTAAATGTTTACACTGAAAATTTTACAATCAGATCCAATTAAAAGTAAATCCAGCAAAACCCTGAGAATCAGCTTGTTTCTAAATAGGAATAGTAGAGGTGAGGGGGGCAGCTGGGTGGCACAGTGGATAGAGCACTAGCCCTGAAGTCAGGAGGACCTGACTTCAGACACTTAACAGTTCCTAACTTCGTGACCCTGGGCAAGTCACTTAACCCCAATTACCTCAAAAAAGTTTAGTAAGGGTGAGGCGAGAATGGATATTGTTGGAAGAAGGGCTTTCTTCTCTTTGGGGGTCATAAGGATGACACTCGAGCTTGGGAAACATGGTGGGGAAAAATGTTAAGAGAACATAGTTTAGGAAGTCATACAGGGGTTCCTAATCTGGAGGCCATAAACTTCAAAAAATATTTTGATATTTGTATTTTAATATAATTGGGATCTTGTACAATTCTATATATGGTTTTTTTAATCCTATGTATTGTTAAATTAATTTCAAAACATGATTCTGAGAAGGGTCCTTGAGGCTTCACCAGAATGTATATGACACCAAAAAAATTAAGAACCTCCACTCATTGATCAGATGAGGAAACTGAGACCCAGATTAAGGGAAGTGATTGGCCCAAAGTCATGCCCCGGGCCCCCAATTCAATGCCTTTTCCCTTGTATTTTTTTGCCTTTCTTGGTTCCCCTTTAATAATCTCAACTCTATTTTTATCCTCTCTTGAATTATTCCTTTCCCTTAAAAAGAAACGCACTCGGAAAAGTAAGCCTAGAGTCTATAGTAGGGGTCTGGCAGAGAATAAATGCTTAAGAGATGCTTCTAGGTTTAACTAAATCCTTTGGGTTAGATGCAGTAGATCCTATGGTGATACGTTGGGACATGTGATGCATTCTCCTGGGACAATAATCTCCAACACTGAGGTCTATCTGGGTGGGTACCCTCCTCCAATGGGTGGCCTTGGGAAGTGCTCTGGGGAGTTTAGGGTCAAAACTAGGGGAACTAACAGAGCTTGAATTGTGTCTGTAGAAGCCATTGCTCCATTTCTGTATGGAGCCCAGCAAAGGTTGAGTAATGAGAATAATTCGCACTCCCATTGTGTTTGCTAGGCTCATCCTCATGGCACCGACGGATTTGTTGTATCCATTTCGTGAATGGGAAAACTGAAGCTCCAAGAGGATCGGCGGCTGGTCTGTAGTTTCACAGCTGGTGTGTCCCAGAATGGAGATTTTAACAGAGTTTTCTCCTTCCTCTTTCCTGACGGGCCATGCACGGGCTGGGCTTCCCCTGGCCAGTTTCAGGATGGATGGCAGGAATTCCCAAGAAGCCGGCAGACTAGGGTGGAATCCTTCAAAAGCTGACTAAGCTGCTCTTCCACTTCCCTTGCCAGCTGACTTGATGTTTCTCAATAAGGCAGAACCCCAGCAAAGTTGGCAGGATGAGATTCTGTAAATCCCCAGCCCAGCTGAAGCCCCCAGGGGTCTCAAGATCTCTGTGACAAGGCCAGGATGTTCTGCTCTTTGCCGGTGAAAAGTCATGCTCTTCCCCTCCCCTGCCCTACTTGCCCAGACTTTATTTTCCAGAAAGCATCTGCTGCACTTGGGTCTCCCTCCCTTCACACAGCTCCTTCGGGAAGCTTTAAAGCCCAGAATCTGGCTTATTGAGGTGAACTGGATGGAGGCATCAAGGTGAAAAGTCTGTTTCTAGGCTTGAAAAAGAGATAGCCATCCTGAAGCAAACCACAGGGTGAGGGCTGGGGCTTGGCAGGGTCACCTGCGCAAGGAAGCACATTTCTTTAAAAAAACAAAAACAAACAAAAAAAAACAGAATAAAAAAATAATCTCTCCATTTTCCATTCCCCCCATTTTCCTTCTGACGTGCAATTACACTCACCCACAAGACCAAAGAGGGGACAAGATGGAGGCCTAAAAATGCCTGTTGGAGCTCCCCAGAAGGAAGCCAGGCTTAGGGAGATAGGCAGAAATGGGAAGTTGGGGGATCTGGGTCCTGCTCCCGACCCTGCCACAACCTGTGGGACCTTAGCCCCTCTTGACTTCCATTTCCCCATCTGCCAAATAGGGGAATTGGGCTATTTGGTGAGAAATTCAGGCCAAAGAAGTAATAATTCATAATAATAACAGCTAATAAATATTTATTTGGCTCCTTAAGGTTTGCAAAAGCACTTTACTTACGGAGTCTCATTTGATTCTCCCAATAATCTTGTGAAACAGATGCTATGATTAGCCCCATTTTAGAGGAACTGATACTGACAAATTAAGTAAAATAATAATTAGTTAAGTAATAATAATAATAGAGCAGCTAGGTGGTACAGTGGATGGAGCCCTGGGCTTGGAATTAGAAGATTTAGCTTCATAAGTTCAAATCTGACCTCAGACACTTCCTGCCTATGGGACCCTGAGCAAGTCAGTTGCAAGTCAGTTAACCCTTTTTTGCCTGAGTTTCCTCATGTGTAAAAAGCTTGGGAAGGAAGTAGGAAACTACTATAGTATAGCCAAGGAAGCCTCAAAAAGAGTCATGAAGAATCAGAAATGATTGCAACAATTGAACAACAACAATAATGGCTAACATCTGTATCACTTAGCACGTGCCAGATGCTATGCTAAGCACTTTACGATTATTATTTATCTCATTTGATTATTATTTCTCACTTGATTATTATGTCATTCGATCTTGACAACAACCCTGAGAGGGAAGTGCTATGATTATCCCCATTTTAAGTGAGTAAACTGAGGCAAAAAGAGTGAAGTGACTTCCTCAGCTAGGAAGTATCCATGGGGGGACTCAAACTTGGGTTTTCAGAACTTCTGGTTGAGCATCTCCCCAATATACACACAGTTGGCTCCTAGTTCATTGGACTTTCATAAAGGTAAGAGAGGAGGATGAAAAAAAGGAAGGAGGATGCTCTGGTTCAGGACAATTAGATGGCCATCTCCTATGTCCTGAGGACAGCTGATCAGTCAATAAACATTATTAAGTACCTACTGCATGTCAAGCACCGTCCTAAGTGCTGGGAATACAAAAAGAGGCAAAAGACAGTTTCTGACCTCAAGAAGTTTACTCTCTAAAAGATTTAAGAATTACTGCATAGAGATGGAAATTAAATGCATGGGAGCTGATGAGATCACTAGTAAAGTAGTATAGAGGGAGAAGCTAGAGGCCCAGGACAGAATCCTGAGGGATACTTAGGGTTTGAGGAGGTATGATCTGGTGGAGGATCCAACTAAGGAGACGGTCAGGGAGCAGTCAAGGAGATAGGAGGAGAACAAGGAAAGGGGGGTCCTGAAAACCCAGGGAGAAGGGAGAAGGGAGAAGGGAGAAGAGAATGATGGACAGTGTGAAAGGCTGCAGAAAGGTCAGGGAGAATGAGGATGGAGGAAAGACCACTGAATTTGGTAATTGGAGATTGTAAGGGATTTCAAAGAAAGTGACAGGAAAGTGGAAATGTGTTCTAGACTACCTTTTTGACAAGTTTAGCTACAAAGAGAAGAGAAACAGGACAATAGTTAGCAGGGATGGACTTTTTCTATATAATATGAAGCAAGGTTCTAAGACAGGGAGGGAGGATGGAAGAGGGATGAAAGGATTTGGAAGATTTTTTACTGTGAAGAGTGAGTTAGAAATTTGGTAAGGGAGGTATGGTACGATTGCCTAGCAATAGTGAGGGCTCAATTGAAGTTATATAACAAATTTATAGTGGACACGATCAGAAGAATTGTGTGATTTTCTCCCCCTTCATTCAGCAACACCTGTGTAAGAGCCAAGATGGTGAACATTTGGGACTGATCCAAGGCTCAGGCTTGGCTGGGCCATTATGATTAATAGGATTCACAAGAGGAGAGTCTAGAGTTGAACTGGATCACCAAGGAGTCAAGATGGGAAAAAAACAGAAAGTGGCTAGTGCAAGGGGATGGTCTGGGGGAGAACTGAGGGGTCAAGGGATTGGAGGTCATGGTTTAGAGCAAATTTGGGTAAGAGAAGGCAAAGGGGGAGGTCCAAATGCAATCGATTATGGTCAGATAAGGGGATTTAGGAAGTTCTGAATATGGAGGTGGCCCATTTGTGAATGTGTTATAACCTTTTTGTGTGGCCAAGGTAGGGCAGAGAATCAGGTCATGGGGAGATTGAGGAAGTAAATGGTTAGTCTATTTGAGGCTGGGACCCCGAATTCTTTGTGCCAATTCTGGATACTTTAGACCTGCTTTTTCTGTGGAAGTCCTATCCTTTGGCCTAAGAGTGGCTAATCATGGAAAGCACCTAGAATTAATTAGTGTCACTAACGTTGTTTTATAATCAAGTATTTTTGCTTCCAAATTTGAATTTATTTATTACACAGAGATGACTTGACAAAATAGTTTTGGTATTTACTGAGGGTTTGAGCACCTCAGCGCTTGATTATTCAGTCATTTCAGGTCTGACACTTGAGACTCCATTTGGGGTTTTTCTTAGTGAAAATGCTGGAGCGGTTTGTTCCTTCTCCAACTCATTTTACAGATAAGGAAACTAAGGCAAACAGGATTAATTGATTTGCCCAGGTCACACCAGTGTCTAAGGAAGATGAGGGATCATGTGCTCTACTCATTGCACCACTTAGGTACCCTTTTAATGTGCAGGGCAGTGTGACATCTGCTATAGGAGACCCAAGGTCACAGGCTCACAGACTTAGTACTGGAAGGAATCTTAGAAAGCACCTAGTTCAATTCTCATTTTACAGATGAGAACACCGAGGAACAGAGGTAGTGAGGGATCTGCCTAAGGTCACACAGAGAGTACATGATTTGTATTCAATTTAGGTTCCACAGAGCTGATACCCAAGGCTAATCCTTTGGACTCCAGCTCCAACCCATTTCTCCTACATCATGATTCCTGCCCTCAAGGAGTTTCCTGCAGTGTAGAAGAGAGACAAGAACAAAGAGTCATACAAAGCAGGTTTTGGGAGAGAGCCTTAGTATAAAGGGATTTCAAGGGAAGAAAAAGAATCTCTGGCTGAGCAAACTCAAGAAGGCCTCCAGGAGGAAGTGGCCTGTGAAGGATGACTGGGATTCATTTAGACACAGATTGAAAAGGGACATTTCAGGCAGAGTATGAAATACAAGCAAAGATATGTTATTCATCTGGGTGTTCATTTGCATGTGAAATCTGTTTTATTTCTACTTTTATGCCATTTTATGCTCTTCAAAGGACACTATTTTTAATCAGCGTTAATGTAATTTTAAAGATAATTTTATTGTTGTTTGTACTTGCCTTGGGGCTTCCATCTGTAGTTAGAGCTGCCATTTCCTGGCTATCCTGTGCTAGACTGGCTCCTCTACCTCCTCCCCTGGATTCTGCTCTGGGAACCATCCCTGGCTCTGGCTGCTGAGCTTTGCCTGTTCTCACCTAGATCCAGGCCCTACCCTGCTTCCTGGCCAAGGCCAAACTCTCCCTCCCCTCTCCAGCTCCTTCTTCTGTGTCATCTTCTATTAGAATATAAGCTCCCTGGGGAGCAGGGCTGATCTTCCTGTTTGTTTTTTTGTATCCCCCGCATTTTAGTACAACCCATGAACTTAATATATGCTTGCTTTGTTAGTCAATCAATTCATCTTTCCATCTATCTGCCTATCTACTTATCCAGTTATCTCTCTCTTTGTTTATCTATCATCTGTCTACCTGTCTTTTCATTATCTATGATCTACCTATATCATCTATCTTTTCATTATAATCTTCTATCCATCAATATTTCTGTCTATGTACCATTCAAGTATCTATCTATTATCCATGTATGTATCCATCTCTATATGTTTTTATCTGTGTCTATCTTCTATCCATGTATCTATTTATCTGTCCATATCTATCTTTCTTCCTTCCTTCCTTTCTTCCTTCCTTTCTTCCTTCCTTCCTTTCTTCCTTCCTTCCTTTCTTCCTTCCTTCCTTTCTTCCTTCCTTCCTTTCTTCCTTCCTTCTTCTTTCCTTCCTTCCTTTCTTCCTTCTTTCCTTTCTTCCTTTCTTCCCTTCCTTCTTTCCTTCTTTCCTTCCTTCCTTCCTTCCTTCTTTCCTTCTTTCCTTTCTTCCTTCTTTCCTTCCTTCCTTTCTTCCTTCCTTCTTTCCTTCTTTCCTTCCTTCCTTCCTTCCTTCCTTCCTTCCTTCCTTCCTTCCTTCCTTCCTTCCTTCCTTCCTTCCTGCCTTCCTTCCTTCCTTCTTTCTTTCCTTCCTTCCTTCCTTCCTTCTTTCTTTCTTTCTTTTTTTTCTTTCTTTCTTTCTTTTTTCTTTCTTTTTTTCTTTCTTTTCTTTCTTTCTTTCTTCTTTCTCTTCTTTCTTTCTTTCTTTCTTTCTTTCTTTCTTTCTTTCTTTCTTTCTTTCTTTCTTTCTTTCTTTCTTTCTTTCTTCCTTCCTTCCTTCCTTCCTTCCTTCCTTCCTTCCTTCCTTCCTTCCTTCCTTCCTTCCTTCCTTTCTTTCTTTCTTTCTTTCTTTCTTTCTTTCTTTTCTTTCTTTCTTTCTTTCTTTCTTTCTTTCTTTCTTTCTTCCTTTCTTTCTTTCTTTTCTTCCTTCCTTCTTTCCTTCTTTCTTTCTTTCTGCCCATATGTCTATCTGTCATCTCTCTATCCACCTATCTGTTTCTTTATATCTGCCATGAAACCTATTTGGATCTATCTGTCTGAAAGTGATCCCTCCCACATCTGACCTCCTAAGACTAATCAGAGCACAGAGCAACATATATTATTATATACATTTAAATATATTATATATTATTATATTTAGTTATTAAAAGGCTTTGAGGTCTAAAGGACAGGGATATGTGTGAGCTACCTTGTCCTTTCCTCTCCCACCTAGCAGCATGTCGCATGTCCACAGGCACTTAATGAATGAATGAAAGAATAATTCCATCTTCACGATGCATGGACATGCAAGGGGACTTTTAGCAGAAGGAGGCTGAGATGGATCAGACCGAGTGACTCACCAAGTCAATTGTCTCTGCTCAGGGCAGGAGGGAGGGCTATAACATCAACTATTAATTGCATATCATATCCTGACAATGGAAGGCAATCTGCAAGGGTGGGATATTATCATCTCAAAAGCTCGGCCCTGCCGGACCACCATCATTAGCTGTTCCCGGTATTGGCTGACCCAAGAGTAGGCTATGAATAAATGCAGGCCACTAAGAAGGGGAAAACATGGCCACTGACAAAATGCCCATCATCTTAATACATTTTAAATTACCCCCAATTGCCGGCACTAACGTGTCGAGGATTCTTAACATCTCCCTTTTCCCTTGCTTTGTCTGCTAAGTTAAGTGTGAGGAGACAGAGAAGGCGTATTCTGGCTGTGGGAAACTCTGAAATTATTCTTGTTTTGGTCTGTTTCCGCTGGCCAAATTCAAAGTGACCGTGTTGGTTTGCTTGTCTGGGACCTTGTCCATCTAAACACAAACATCCTCATGCAGAGAGAGGAATCACCTTCAAAGATTCCGGATTCCCGGACAGGAATGTAGACTTCTGAGCCTTGGGAATAAAGAGAATAATAATAATAATAATAATAATAATAATAATAATAACAATTAAGTGGCCCTAACATTTTTAAAATACTTTTTGTGTATTAGCACATCTGAGCCTCTCAATAACCATGAGGTATTATTATTATTATAATTCCCATTTTCTGGATAAGAAAACTGAGGCTAAAAGATAAGAAATGGCCTTGCCCATGGGCCCACAGCGAGTAAGTGTGGGAAGCAGAATTTAAATCAAGATCTTTGTACTCTGCTACACTGCCCCTCTCTGAACTCTGCTCAGGTCCCCATAATAGAATGTTGCTCTGCTTACCTGTTCCAATGATCTTGTGATGAAGAGAGCCATCTACATGCAGAGAGAGGACTGTGGGAATTGGATGTGGATCACAACATAACATTCTCACTCAGTTGCATTGTGTTTTTTTGCTTGTTTTCTTTCCTTTTTGATCTGATTTTTCTTGTGCAACAAGAGAATTGTATAAATATGTTTATACGTGTTGGATTTAACATATATTTTAATATGTATAACACATATTAGATTGCTTGCCATCTAGGGGAAGGAGGGGAAAATCTGAAAGCCAAGACTATGCAAGGGTCAACATTGAAAAATTATCCGTGCATATGTTTTGAAAATAAAAAGCTTAAAAAATAAAAAATAAAATTATGGGCACCAGAAAAAAATTAAATTTAATTAAAAAAAAGAAGAAGAAAAGAAAATGTTGTTATGGTTATATCCCTTGTCTGAAGACAGTATTTGTTCATGTTTTTTTCTTTTCCTGGGAAAAAAGGGAATGTTTCTAATTCCTGATTCACAAGATGCCCCTGTCTTGAACCGTGAAAGACATTTCTGCCCTTTCTGCCTTCTGTAATCAGTGAATGGTGGCACTGAGCGGGCAGGTCCCCTGAACTGGTCCCCTTCCCACCTTCCCCTCCACAATTCTGGGAATACTTATTACTGGTCCCAGTTCAGTATGGTTCCCCAGCATGGGAGGAGTTAGCTAGAAGGTCCTGATTCTGCTCTCATTTCTGTACTGAATTAGCTGTGTGCCCGTGGGCAAACTCTGGAAGCCTTAATTCTCTCATCGGGGACATGGAGAAATAATGGTGAGATCATGGCTGGGACCTCAGAGTCTGATCCTGCATTTCACGGGCAGGAGACTGAGGCAGAGGTGGAGGGGAGGGCACGTGCCCCAGGTGCCCCAGGTAGCCAGGGCATGAGCAGGGGCTGTGAGCCAGGCCTTTGGGCTGCCACACACTCAGCTGGAGTCCTGCTTGGGGGAGTCTCAGCTCTCCCATTGTGCTCTGTGAATGGGATAATGGGAAGCATTCTCAGACATTTGGTAATGAGTTTGCATGGCTGGGATGGGGAAGGGGCCGGGCCTGATGCAGCAGAGACTGAAGTCCTCTGTCTTGTCCAAGTGTGGGACACAAGCAGCCGGGCAGGGAGAGGGCAAGCTCCGCCCCCACATCCCCCACTCACAGGCCGAGGCGCTGACATGTCTGGGCTGCAGTCACAAGACCCGGGCAGGGAGTCTCCGGGAAGATCATGGGATCCTGGATGGAGATCTGGGAGGTCATGGAGCCCGGGCTTGAGGCCATTCCCTGCCCCTTCTACGGGAGGTCACCGAGGCACAGAGACTTAGCCAGCATCACTCAGTGTCATATCGTCCCTTTCAGCCACGTTGACAGAAACCCTCCTCCCTTCTGCTTGCAGATCCCAGCTTCCTTCAGAGTTTCTCTGTCCCTCCACAAAAAGCCTTTCCTATCAGCCCCCCAGAAGTCCCTCTGCACCTCCAAACTACCCCCTTCTTGGACATAGAGACGCACCTGAACCATTCACCCAATAGGAAGCATGATGAAGAAGCCATAAGAACAAGGACCTCAGGGCCCTTTAGCACTGGAGTTATACGTTACATTGGACATATTTGTTCCCCAAGTGGAAATATATTTGCACGCCCATTCTTCCCCCCTGAAACTACGGGGGAGTGGGCCAAAGTTTCTGAACAAGTGTTTTATGGCTCCTGTTCTCAAAATGCCTTTGTGGAAATGCACTTGCTTTGACCTATCTTTGTGTTATCTCTCTGACTAATTCCTAATTCGGGTAAACACACCGGCAGGGGCTCTTGAGTTATGGTTTTAGAAGCTCAGGCCCACAGAGTATCTGGAACCTTAGGGTAGTTGGGGCAGGGTGGAGTGGGAGGAGGCAGCTAGCACTACACTTTACCTAGAATACAAGACAAATAACATGGAATAAATTGAACAGTGTGCACTCCCTTACCTGCTTCCCAAACTACCAGTTCTCACACCCGCAGTCCAAGCAGGGTCTAAGGCATCATCCCCATTCCTTTAGTGGTCTATCGGAACAATAAACAGGATGCTAGAGTAGCATCATTTGGTAACAGTGTTAGATCCAGAGAGATAGACCACCACTTCCTGAGACCATGCTTCTTAGAAACAGGGGCATGAGACACAAATCAGGCCCTCTCCAGTTCCTGGCTGCTTATTCTCCGTCTGTCTTTTCCATTTATAATTCCCTTTTCCATCCTAACTCTTGTTCATTCACATTATTTCTTAACAAAGTTTCTCCCTTTTTTCTGCTCTAGAAACATCCATCTCCCAGCGTCTTGCACATGGACATAGAAACATAAGAACTGAAACTAGCCTCCAAATACTTGGCATAACAAGCCTATGGGAGACTAAAAAGGCTTCTGGAAGAAGGAAGATAGATGAACAAAGGGTTGCAGATGAGAAGGATTGAGTTAAAGATAAAGAAAAGAGACAGGAAGAGGAGAGACAGAGACACATAGAGAAACAGAGACAGAACAGACAGAAAAAGAGGAGGAGGGAGAAGGGGAAGAATGGAGAGGAAAAGGAGAAAAGGGAAGATGAGAAGGTAAAGGGGAGGGGGGAGAGAGAGAAAGAGAGACAGAGACTCACAGAGATAAGAAAGACAAGATAAGAAAGAAAGAGAGAGAGAGAAAAGAGAGAGAAAAAAAAGAGAGAGAGAGGAAGGGAGGAGGAAGGGATAAAGAAAGAGAGACAGAGACTCACAGAGATAAGAAAGACAAGAAAGACAGAGAGAGAGAGAAGAGAGAGAAAAGAAAGAGAGATAGAGGAAGGGAGGAGGAAGGGAGAAAGAAAGTAAGACAGAGAGGGTGGAAAGAATGGAGAGGAAGGGGGAACAGGGAAAAGGAGAGGAAAAAGGGGAAGGGGGAGAGAGACAGAGACAGAATCAGAGGGAAAGAATCCCATGGAGTGTTTGAGAAAAGTAGTTAAGTTAGGCAGGGGTACGGGTTAGGTCTTTAGGAGAAGTTAGGGATAGGGGTCAGTTACGATTGAAAGAAAATGTGAATAGACTATATTATAAATCAGTAATAATCAGTAATCAATAACAAAAACTATTTGATCCTGGTTAAAAAAAGAGAAAGATAGATCAGCTAAACAAAAACAATCAAACTCAACAGTTCTGCATTCAACAAGTCAAACAACTCAAATGATTTGGGAGAGAACCAACTAGAAAGCAGCTTGGCAAAAGATAAATTTAGACCAGCAACTGATGCCACATTCCACACTACGTTCCGAAGGGGCACACAACCTAAATAAAGTAGAATGGAAGATGGTAATTTTCACAACTATGGCTGGGGAAGAATTCTCAGCTAAGCCGGGAGAGAAGTGATCACAAATATGAAATAGTTAATTTTGAAAACTTTTTTTGCATAAATAAAATCAGTGTTGTCACTTGGGAAAATTCTTTGTAACAGGCGTTTCTAATAAAGGCCTGTCATCCAAAATATATGGAGAAATCAACACAAATATTTAAGTCCAAAAGCCATTCCTAGACAGATATGAACACACAGTTCCCAAAAGAAGAGCCGTAAACTGGTATTAACTAGACAAAAGATGTCACTAATAATAAGAAAGGTGCAAATTCGAACAACTCTGAGGTTTAATTTCCTACCCAGCAAATTGCCAATGATGACAAAAGATGGAGCTTGTAAACATCCAAAAGGCTGCTGAAAGGCAGGCACACTGATGCATTGTTGTTGGAGCAACGAATTGGTTCAACAATTCTGGACTTATGTGAGAAAAGTCACTAAACTGTTCATACCCTTTGACCTAGAGACCCTGGACATAGCCCCTAAGGAGGTCACAGACAGAAAGAAGAGTTCCATCTATACCCAGACATTCATAGCCATGTGTGTGTGTGTGATGGCAAGGAATCAGAAACAGAGTTGATTAATTACCTAAAACAATTGAGATATATGATTGTAATGGAATAATATTGAGTTGTAAGAAATGAGGAATATGGGGAAGATAAAGAAGTATGGGAGAATCATTAATGATAATGATAATAATAATCATTATTGGCCATTGAATGTGGAATGAATGAAGTAACCAGAACTAGGAAAACAATAGCAATAAAAACTATAACAAAATAAAGGGGAATAACAATAAAAGGAAGGTTTCCCCCTTAGAAACTTCTTTACTTAGGAAAGTAGGGAGATATGGCTATGGAATGTCACATATGCTGTCAGATTATAATGAATGTGTCAGATGGTTTTACTCAAAAACATTTTTTTCTTTGTTAAAAAGGGAAGTTCTTTGGTCAGGGAGGGATAGATCTGGAAATGACTGTGATGGGGAAATAAATGATAAACTTAAAACAAATAAAAACTTAAAAGAAATAAATACATTTTTATTTTAAATTTAAAAGAATAATAAAACTTAAAAGAAACTTAAAACTTAATAGAAATAAATAAAGCAAAAAATCAGAGAAAAGTACAAATGACTTAGGAGCTGCTATGACTTAAAAATAGACTTTAAGATCTAGTCACTCACATAGATCGACAAATCATCTGTGATTGACACACCTAAGGAGGGGCATTGAGGTTAGGACCTTCTCACATACTCATCAGTCAGGAAGGCAGAATTCAAACCCACCTCCTTCTTATTCCAAGACTATTTGTTCATGGACTATTTCACATTGTCTTTCAGGAGCTAGGAGTCACTGCCACACTCCCTCATGGAATGTTTCAGATGCTTCCTCAGATGCTTATCGGTCACCCAATTTCTCAGACTCAGTTTCCTCATCTGTATAATGGGCATAGTAATAACACTTGCATACTTGAAAGGAATCTCAAAATGGTTGTGGGGAAAAGTGCTTTATAAACCATAAAGTGACATAGGAACATGCTTTGTTATTATTATTTCCTGGTTACCTTTCCAAAGATCAGATGACTAGGAAAAAATTAGGGAAAGGTTGGGGGGCTCTGCCAGATGTTTGCAAAGATGGAGAGGTTGCGGGATTGTTGTTGCTTATTCTTCGTGCTCCAAGAGGACCATAATGTCAGGGGAATGATGCTGTGGCATGCAGATGGATTGGATTTAAGTGAGGGAGGACTTCACTTTCCCCTCTGGAGCCATCTGGCTCCAGTGGCCAGATATGCATCTGGAGGACTGGAGATGGCTCTGGATCCAGTGGAGACCTTAGACTAAGGTCTTCAATAGGTTACAGTTTGACTGAGGGGCATAGATGAAGGTTAAAAAAGAAATGAGGTAGAGAATGGCCTCTTTTACCCAAGCCAAAAACATGGTTCTGGAAGGGGAAGACCCCAGTGTTTCTGCCCCAGGCAGTAGAGTGTTCAGTGTTGCCCGCTTTTCTCCGACTCTCCCTGACCCACAGGCCAAAATATGCTGGCACCTGCTGTTCTCCGCTATCTCCAAAGTCTGCCAAGCTTGTGCTCATCGCTTCCATGACGCTATGTTTCCATCTTATCCTCTGCTCTTCCCTCTTTCTTTTGTTTTCAATCTCTCCCAACATTGGATCTTCTGAAAGTATTTCAGCTTTAGTCTTGTGAATAATCAGAATTATGTTTTTGTTTTTGGGTTTTTTTTTAGAATTGACAGTATAGTAAAAGGAGCCTTAAGATTTGGGGCAGGAATTTGGTAGGGACCCCTTCTAAGAATAATATTTTAATAGTATTTTATTTTTCCAAATATATACAAAAATAGTTTTCAACATTCATTTTTGTAAGACTTTGCGTTCCAAATTTTTCTCCCTCTCTCCCTCCCCCGCCCTCCCCAAGGCAGCAAGCAATCCGATATAAGTTAAACATGCAAGATTCTTCTAAACATATTTCCATATTAAGAATAATATTTGCAAACAAATGCGTAACATGAAATACATAGGACTTCAAAGGCAACCAATTATGTTGAAAACTGTTGTCGTGGTTCAGTTGTCTCAGTGTTGTCAACTTTTCATGACCTCATTTGGGGTTTTTGCGGCAAGGCTCCTTAAATGCATTGCCTTTCCCTTCTCCAGATCGTTTTACAAATGAAATATTGGGGCAACAGGATTAATCTGAGACTGGATTTGAACCCAGGTTTTCCTGACTCCAGCCGTGGTGGTTTGTGCACTATGGCATCACTTAGCTACCTCTGGCATAAGGTGAAATTCAGACTCAAGAGTCTCCTGACTCCAATCCAGTGCAGTTCTATCTCCAGGAGTTCTTAATCTGGGGCTAATTAATTTATGTTTTGGGTTTTGATACCTGCATTTCAATCTGGGGCAGATAGATGGAGCTGCAATGGATAAAGCACTGAAATCTCATCTTCAAATCTGAGTTAAATCTGACCTTAGAAATGTACAAACTATGTCATCCTGGATAAGTCATTTTACCTCATTTGTCTCAGTTTCCTTATTTGTAAAATGAGCTAGAGAAGGAAATGGCAAACCCATTATCCAAGAAAATCCAAAGTCACATCAGAGAGAGTGCAATGACTCAACAGCACTTAGGCCAGAGTGTGCTCTGTAATAAGATCATTGACTCTCTGGAGTCAAGGGACTTGAGTTCAAATCCCACCTCCTCCATATTATTTTCAAGACATCGAGTGAGTAACTTAATCGAAATCTTCTTCAACTTGGGTTGCAGGCCCCATATTGAGGATAGTGAAATATCAAAAATCAATCAACTCCGAAAAAGTTGAAGATGCTCTGCATCCTGCAGAATCAAATATTCCACCAAGATTTAATTCTTTATTTAAAAATAAGCACATCCTTCTCCTTAGTCTGCAAGTTTGCTTTTGTCTTTAATAAACAGTAAAATTGTATGTATACCAAAGACTTGTTTTAAAAACCATTTCTTTGTGTTTTGTTAGTAAATGTTTGGTTTTGTACCTATCTTATATACCTATATACCTGAGGTTGCCTAAAAATTTCTTAAACGAAAATGGGTTATGATGGAAAAAGTTTAGGAAGTCCTGACTTCGTCTACCTGTTGGCCTTTTAGCATGATGACCACAGGCAAATCATTACTCCCCTCTAAGCCTCGGTTTCTCCTCAGTTTCAGTCTGTAAATTGAGCACCATTGAATGGTTATTATGAAGATCATCTGTGTTAATATATGTGTAATGGGACTTGGAACTATGTGCAGAGGACTATCACACTGTGCACACCCTTTGATCCTGCAGTGCCATTAGGGAGTCTGTATCCCAAGGAAAAAGGACCCACATGTGCAAAAGTGCTTGGAGCAGCTCTGTTTATGATGGCAAGGAATTGGAAAATGAGTAGATGCCCAATGGGGAATGGCTGAATAAGTCATAGTATATGAATGTTATTGTTCTGTAAAAATGATGAACAAGCTGATTTGAGAAAGGCCTGGAAAGATTTACACGAACTGATGCTGAGAAAAACAAGTAGAACCAGGAAAATATTATACAAAGGAACAGCAAGATTATGTGATGATCACCTATGAAATATTTGATTCTTCTCAGAGATTCAGTGATCCAAGGCAAACCCAATAAACTTTGGATAGAAAACGCCATCTGCATTCAGAGATAAAACTATGGAGACTGAATGTAAATCAACACATGCTGTGTTCACTTCTTTTCCTTTTCCTTCTGTTTTTTCCCCCTTTTGTTCTGATTTTTCTCTCCTAACATGATTCATAAAGAAATATATATAAAAAATTAATGTACATGTATAACCAGAAAAAAAACAATAAAAGGAAAAACTAAAAAAGTGAAAGAATATTTTCAAAATGTCAAAGAAATAAATGTTTGAAAATGCTAAAAATAAATGAATAAATAATTATATGTGGGGGGGAGTAATGGGGGTGTGTATAATGGGGCAGGGAGGGAGGTGATCTGGGATCTCTTGATCAGCTTAGCTGATGGAATTATAAATATTAGGCGAACAAGAAACAGAATGAAGGGTTTGCACTTTGCTACCACTTAACAAGGTTCGAAGAAGTGATCTCTTTGACAGGATTGAGAGGCTGGTAGCTTTTCTGGCTGCCTGAAGGATCAGTTGCACTTTGGAGAGCTTTGAAAAGCAAGATTCTTTCTAGGGAGTAAGTTGAGGCAAGAGTTAGGCTTGAGGAGTATGAGCTCTGTCCCTCAGGAAGAGCCCACCATGGAAGAAAGACTCAGCTCTTGCATGGAAATGATCCTTCCTTCGTGGGTGGGAGAGAAGAGGAGAGATTTCTGTTCCCATAAGTCTGCCTTACATTGACCAGTCTTGTGGCAAAATTACATGCTTAGTAGGAAGCCCCAGACTCAGCTGGGAGCAGGCCCAGGAAGCCCGGTGGAAGACCGTCCAGCAGAGGAAGCATGCAGGGCAGCGCGACAACAGGAAGGACATCGGATCTGATTCTCCCCGGCCACATGCATTCTTTATATTCTAGTGCGAGCCCATTCTTCCCACTGATGCAGTGTGCATTTGAGGGAAAGTGTGCCCCAAGTTTACGGGGAGAATTGTGACTTTTGGCTGTTTGTTAAAAAATAAATGCCGTAGATTTAAAAGTATAGATTCACACAGTACTTTTAAACCCACCCACTCAACTTCATGGGATGTGCATGCTTGTGGGGTGCACTGAATATATTAAAGTAAGCTTTAAATGTCTTTATTTATAGTGTGTTGTCTTGATAAGCTCCGTAACCTGAGACTCAGTTTCCCCTCCTGTGAAAGAAGAGTGTGCTGGACCCGTGACTATTGATTTGATCTTTTTTTTTTTTTTTTTTTTTTGCTGAGACAATTGGGGTTAAGTGACTTGCCCAGGGTCACACAGGCAGGACGTGTTAACTGTCTGAGACCAGATTTGAACTCAGGTCCTTTTGACTTCAGGGCTGGCGCTCTGAGCCAACTAGACTTGATCATTTCTAAAGTATCTTCTGACAAATCGGGGAATCTTTACCAGAAGGGTGGGGTGAGATCAAGCTGATCCCAGCTAACGTCGGGGAGCAGATCGGGAACACTGGAAAAATAGTCACTCCGATGGTGTCCTGGACCTGGAGCTGGAAGGGACCTCTCAGGTCATGGGGTGTCCAGTTCAACCCCCTAATTTTAAGTTGAGAAAACTGAGGCTGAGAATGAGAGAGAGACTGCCCAAACCCCTGTGACTTTGCCCCAAGTCGGAAGCAGACGCGGTCTCTCTGATCTCCGGAGCAGAGGTCCTCTGGGCTTCTGGTGGTCTTCTCCATCAATCTCTGTCCTCCCTCCAGTCTGGCACAGTCCTTTCCCATGAAAGCCAAAAGGAGGGACGTTTTCTGTACCTATTTTTAGAGGATTGAAAGAGCTGGTGGGGACCCCCTGCCCCCCACAAAGGCCCCCTCCCTCCGACCCCCATCTCCTCCCGGCTCCAAGCTCCCAGCCTTCCCCAGGCGGGGGCCAGCCCTGAATGAGCCGGGCTCCCGGAGGCAGCCTCCTCCCCACCCTTCCCGCCGAGTCTCTGGTTTCACAAAGTGCTGCATCTGTTCTGCCCTTGGGCAGGATTGGGGAGGCTCGGCTCTTGGCTTTTGTTCCCAGGCTGCTGGAGAAGTTGACAGGGTGCTTTCTTTCCCCCCCCACCCCCACCCCATGCTAGGAGTCCAGCTCACAGCTGACAGAGGGGAGAGAGTCAGCTGTCGGGGGAGGGCTCCTTAGGAGTGGGGCTTGGCAGTCCAAGAGGAGCCATGATTGAGGGGGTCAGGAATCCCAGGGCCCGGTCCCAAGGCTGCCACTCCTGACTCTGGCGTGACTGTCGCCCATCTCAGCCCCAGAGCTGTCAGGATGAGCTCACCGCCACATCGCAGCCTTCGGCTCAGCCAAGGGCAGCTCCTACCCGTCCTGCTCAGGACCGAGGGCCCAGGGCCTGGCTGGAAGGGCCCTCAGACCAGCTCCGACCCGACCAGGAGGCCTCCGTTACCCCAACATGGTTTAGAGGCAGGAGGAACATCACACAGAATTTTAAAATAGCATCCTAGAATTGGGGGGGACTTCCAAACCCATCTAATCCAGTTCATTTTACAGATAAGGAAACTAAGGTTCAGAGAGGTCAGAAATGTACTTCTCCCTGTAGGGTTTACCAAGTGTTTTACATATATCATCTCATTTGACCCTCATAACAACCCTCAGAAGTTGTCAGGCTATTATTATTCCCATTTTACAGGTGAGAAAACTGAGGCGGATGGATGGAGATTACCTGACTTGCCCAGAGTGTCCCAGGCCAGATTCAGCCTCAAGAGCCAGAGGAGATGGGAGCCGGGGAGCTGGGACTGGCGTTCTATCCATCGTGCCATCCTGCCTCCCATTTTAAAGAGGAAGCACCAGGCGGCTACTGGAGCTTAAGTGATCAGTGCATCCCCTTGTGATTTCCGTCTGAAACGTGATGTTTGTGTTCTGTTCCCTTTAGAAGTGAAGCTGTCTTGCCCTTCTAGTATGTTCCCGTTTCTTGGCACAGTGCTTTACCACAATAAGTGCTTAAAAAGACTTTCTGATTCATGAAAAGAGTGATTTGTCTAATTGACAGCGATCCTCAGAGGCAGGATTTGAATCCAGGCTTTCTACGTTTCACACATCACACGCACCACTGTTACATCACCAAGGCATGAAAATAGTTTGTGAGCATCTAAAATAGCATCTTAACAAATGGAAAAAATGATTGCTCAACCATTTTCAGTCCATTTCTTCCTGGCTCCCATTGGGGATTTCTTGGCAAAGATGCTGGAGTGGTTAGCCGTTCCCTCTCCAGATCACTTTACAGATGAGGAAACTGAGGCAAACTGGAGAAGTGACTTGTCCGGGATCTCACAGCTTGGAAGGGTCCGAAGCCAGATTTGAACTCAGGAAGATGAGCCTTCTTGATTCCAGAGCCATATGTCACCTAACTGCCCCAGATACACACAGAGAGACAGATAAAAAGAGAGAGACAGAAACAGAGACAGATACAAAGACAGAGAGAGACAGACACATAGAGAGACACAGAAAGAGACAGAGACAGAGAAATGGAGACAGAGAGAGACAAAAAGAGAGACACAAAGAGACAGAGGTAGAGAAATAGTTGCAAAGACAGAGAGATGGAGACAGAGACAGAGAGAGACAGATAAAAAGTCAGAGACAGAGGAAGAGCGTTTATTATCGAAATCTCAGATTAGGGGGTAACTCATCCGCTTGCTCTCTGCGGGATTGTGGACAAGGTCCTTGACCTGTGGGCCTGAGGGAAGCAGGGGCAGGGGTCTCGCTCTTTGGTCCCAGCTCTGTTCCTTTGTCCCGGAGTGAGCATGCCCCCCAGCTCCCACCTCCCCAGCTCTTCTACAAAAACCAGGGGCTCGGCCATTTGATCCCTCGCCCTTCTAGCTCAGCATCCCTGACCTACGATCCTTGGAAAACGATTAGCCCCCTCCCCAGGAGTAGAGAGGAGAGCCAGTGAGAGGGGAGTCAGGGCCTCTGGTTCCCACTTTATGTAGTTTTCCAAATCTCCAGAGCCTTGCTAAGGAGTTCTCAGTGCCAGGGCCTCCATGTGGCAGTGGGAGGTTGCCGACGACCGCCCTTGAGTTCGGGGCTTCCTGCCAGGAGTGCTCCTGGGCCTTAAGAGCGAACACTTCTCCATCCTTGCTGCCCTCTCACACATCTCCTGGATCCTGGATCGCTCCCCTGGTCTAAATGAGCTCATCTCCTCCCCACAGTCTATGCCAGACTCATCCTCCCCATCTGAGAGCCTTTCGGGGCTCCTCGGTGCCCGTCAGTCTGGTCCAGAAAGCCCTCTACCACCCGAGCCCTTCCCCTCCCTGGTGTCCTGGCTCTCTCCCCCAGCCGGAGCTGGAGCAGGCTTGGCTTCTCATCCGTCCCAAATGCCTCTCTCCGTCCTCTTTTTGTGCTTCTTTTCTTGTTCTCTCAGCCTGGAACGTAGTCCCCCCGGATAATAACATTGACTGTAGTTGTTTTGTTCTGTCACTTCAGTCCTGTCTCTGGGTTTTCTTGGCAAAGAGCTGGACTGGCTGTGCCTTTTCCCTCTCCAGATCACTTTACAGATGAGTAAACTGAGGCAAACTGGGTCAGGTGACTTGCCTAGACTCACACAGCTGGGCTGGATTTGAACTCAGATTTTCCTGCCTCCAAGTCCAGAACTTTATCCATATTTTGCCTAGTTATCTAAATCCTAGATGTCCTTCAAGGCCTGCCTGCTCAGACCCCCCCAGCCCCTCCCTGAGCTTTCCCCTTGCTGACCTCCCATGGATGGGGCTTGTCCTTGGTAATGCTCACTTAGCACTTCATCATTTCTGTCTGGTTCTGTCAGTGAATCCTGGGGGGGGGGGGGGCGCGGGGACCCATCTCCCACAGCCCAGAATGTAGGACCCAGCCCAGGGTGTGCCCCATGAAGGCGGGCTGAGCCTGATAGAATTGGGTCACATTTCTGTATCCCTCCCAATGCAGACACCCCAAAATGAGGCAGCTTTGGGGCATCCCCTCCCTGGCTTAATCCTCTCTTAAACCCGGCCCGACAAGACACAGCATGGACACATCTGCTCTGAATTAGGGACCTTGTGTCAGCAGGAGCCTTTGGGGTGCGTGTGTGTGTGTGTGTGTGTGTGTGTGTGTGTGTGTGTGATACACTTGTACAATCGGAAGATCACAGGACTTCAGATCAGATTTTCCACTTAGGGCCTGTGTTCTCCACTAGATTACTGGGATCCAGAGCCTGGAAGGGGCCAGGAGCCACCTAGGCTACCTCTCCCATGAGGAGATGAGGAAACCAGATCCCAGATGCAGGGTACACTCCAGGTCTCACGGTAGGAAATGGAGAAGTCGGCCTGCGTCCTCTGAGCCCAAGTCTGGTGCCCTTCCACTCCAAACTCCCTGGGCCTCAGTTTCCCCTCTTGTCTCCCTTAAGGACTTTGTATGAACACTGAATAAGATAATAAATCAGAAAATGACTTGTAAAAAAAACCAGTAATAGCTCACCTTTATGTAATTCCAAAGTTATGTAAATTTGGAAAGTTTCCAAAGTACTTTCTTCACAACAACATTAAGTAAGGTGAATAAGGCAAAAATCATTAAGTCAGCTTTTAAGACATTCATAAAGGTGAAATGTCCAAGTTCCCACAGAAGGTAATGGGAGAACTAGCTTAAAACTCACGCCTTCTAATCCAGCACCAGGGCACCTCCTACTACTTCTGGATAACTACAACTCAGTGGGAATGGCGAGATTGTGATTATTACTATTTATGCTCATCTTGTGGGTTGGGCAATAGCGACTTCTCTTACTGGTCAGCTGGAGAAGCTAACTTTGGATAGTTGGCTTCATAATCAAGTTATGGGAGAGAGGAAAGAAAGAGAAAAGAGAGGAAAGGAAGAAAAGGAGGAAAGGAAGGAAGGAAGGAAGGAAGGAAGGAAGGAAGGAAGGAAGGAAGGAAGGAAGGAAGGAAGGAAGGAAGGAAGGAAGGAAGGAAGGAAGGAAGGAAGGAAGGAAGGAAGGAAGGAAGGAAGGAAGGAAGGAAGGGAGGGAGGGAGGGAAGGAGGGAGGGAGGAAGGAAGGAAAGAAGGAAGGGAGGGAGGGAGGGAGGGAGGAAGGAAGGAAGGAAGGAAGGAAGGAAGGAAGGAAGGAAGGAAGGAAGGAAGGAAGGAAGGAAGAGAGAGAAAAACACTTAACCTTTGCCTCAGTTTCCTCAATTATAAATGGGCATAACACCTAATTCTCAGGGTTGTTGTGAGTGGATCAAATGAGATAAAATTTGTAAAGTGCTTAGCATAGTGCCTAGAACACACTAGGCACTTAATAAATGCACCCTTCCTCCCTCCTTCCCTCCCTCCCTCCATTCCTTCCTTCCTTCCTTCCTTCCTTCCTTCCTTCCTTCCTTCCTTCCTTCCTTCCTTCCTTCCTTCCTTTCTTCCTTCCTTCCTTCCTTCCTTCCTTTCCTCCTTCTTACCCAGGATCACACAGCTAGGCAGTAGCTGAGGCCTCTGAGGCTGGTCTTACTAACTCATGCCCAGGGTTCTAACCACTGCACCACCTGGCTCCTTAGCTAATGAAGATCCGGGTCTTTCTACCTTCAGTTTGGGTCTACGGGAAAGAAAACAGGCTCCCTGGAACATAAAAAGGGACTATGACTCTGAACCTTCAAGAAGCCTCCAAAAGCCCCTGGATTAAATGTTTAAAAGAGAATCTGCCCCAGCTTCCACTGCCTTTGAAGTGACTCAGGGAGGTAGGTTTGGCCCAGGGTCCTGAGCCCAGGGCTGGTGAAAACTTCCGTAGCTCCTGGATAAGCAAGGCTCAGCATCTGGCTCAGCATCTGGCTCAGTGTGACAGCTGCAAGGCCTCGGAGCACGGGGTGACCCAGAGGCCAGGGGAGACCCAGCTCACATGGCGGGGATTTCGTCCTCCTCCCCGGCCCCCCGACTACCCACTTTAGTGCAGACTGGCCTCACCCTTTTGAACCAGAACAGAAGGAGTCATGACCAGCCAAGAGCTGTTCCTTCTAACTAGGGCAGCTTTGCCTTAGCTGCCCTGGGACGGTCTCAGGAGTGTCCTTCTCATGCACACGGAAGCTTGTCAACAGGCCGTCAGGGTCCCACGCCTGCTGACCGCCAGGGCCCCCAACCTTGACCCCAGAGAGTGAGTGGGACGCCAGTGACCTGCCACAGGGTCTTGGCTCTCAGCAGCCCAATGCCCAAGCTTTTCCCTAGTGATAGATGTACCAACCAAGCAATTGCCTGGAGCTGAACCACTCGCCCACAAAGGAGTCTCTCTTGCCCCTTCTCATTGCAAGTCCCACGGGTCAGCTTGAACCTCATCCCCCTGAAGACCCAGCTTCTTCTCGACTCCCTTTACTGCTTATGGGGGCACTCCCAGGGGAAGTCTATAGGATGCTGCTGCCTCCATGATCATGGGAACATATACAGACGAGTCAGACGCATGCACACGCACACATACATACAAACATACCAGTCACCCACGGTAGGGACAGAAAGTCCTGTGTTGTTTTTATTTTCTGTGCATGTTCTGCAAACACTTAGTCTCTTCATTAACTGGAATTAGATACAGAAGCAAGAGAACTGGGAAAGCAGGGAACCTATCATGCGCCCTTATATTCAAGAACATGGAGTTCCAGCTGAAAAGCGTGAAAGTCAAAGCTTGAATGCAGCGCTGAGAAGGGGGGAAAAGCAAGGAGCGACCTGTGAAGGAGAGAGAAGTGGGGTCTGAAGGCAGATTAGCCAAGAGGAGAATGAACACAGTTATCCCTCCCACATTGCTGGGACCAGCCTCTGGAGGCTGGAAAATCCAAACTTTCCATCAACTTTCCAGGGTTGTTGTGAAGACCAAAAGTAGTCTCTATACATGTCCGCTTAAAAAAAAAAAAAAAACAACAGCATCCCAGCATTCACATAGCTATTAAAACAGTATCATAATTTGAAGCAACTGGGTGGTGCAGCATGGAGAGCACCAGCCCTGAAGTCAGGAGGACCTGAGTCCAAATCTGACCTCAGACACTTAACACTTCCTGGCTGTGGGACCCTGGGCAGGTCACTTAACCCCAATGGCCTCATCAAACAATAATAATAACAATAATAATAATAATATCATAATTTATGGAATTAAGTGACTTGACCAACATAACTAATGAATACCTGAGACGGGATTTGAATGTGGGTCTTCCTGATTCCAAGTTTTGACTGTAAAACAGCATCTGTAGGAAAGAGTGAGTGGTCCATTCCCAGAAGAGAATGGGTTCATACCAAAACAAAGGCCAACCTGAATCCAGATGCAAAGCCACGGATCTTCAGACAGTCAGGGTTCCTGAGCACGAGAGCCCAAATTTCTCTGCTCCTCCTGAGGAGTTTGCATGTACCCTCCTGATGGATGGCTCGGCCATTCACTGTCAGCTGTATGGAGGTAAAAGGAGAGCCGGCAGGAAGGAAGCTGACGACCATCCCTGATGGAAGAGAGTAAACAGAAGGGACTCTTCCCTTTTCCAGAAAACTCCCATCCCCTCCATCAGGTATCTGGCAACTGCTTCCCTGGAGAATGGGGTTGCCCTTAGCAACCAGAACCTGTTGGGTTTCTTCTGGATGCAAACTGCTTTGGGCAGGAGGATTCCTCAGAAGTGATTTTTAAGAGAGTTGTGTCCCTACTGGAGCAAAGCAATTAAAATTTAAACAGAAAATGATTGTTTTCAGTTGATTTCATGATATCTGTAAAAAACACACATACACACATATGCGGATACCACATTACAACGCTGCTGAAGCTGAATGCGGGCACAGCGAAGGGAGATTTCAAAGCTCTAGAGGAAAAAAGGGAGACAGAGAGAAAAATAGGAGAGGATGGAAAAGGTGGTTCTGGCATCTCCCTTTCATGCTGAGGGGATTTCTTTGTCCTGCCTGTTCCTCTTCCCCTCCCACCTTGTTCTTTTTTTCTTTTATCTTAGAATCGTGGAATATTCAACTTGGAGGGGGCTTCAGAAGTTACCAAGTCTGACCCCCCACCCACATTTCCAGAATATATCTAACAAATCATGATGAAGTCATTGCTTGAAAATTTCCCATGAGGGGACACCCACAACTGGCCCTAGGAAGCGGCCCACTGAGTCATCCGACATCTCTGAATTGTTCATCGTGATTTCTCTCATTCAGCTGGATCTGTCTCCCTACCGGCTTTCCTCATTGGTCCTGGGTCTCCTTGTTGATGGACACGATGAATGCACTCCCTGTCGTCCCACCTGTCAGCCCTTCAGCTATGTGAATATGAAGATAATGCTGCACCAAAGTCTCCTCTTTTTCTAGCCTCAATGGTCCCAGTTCCTTTGGCTATTGCACGATTCACAGCAGATGGGGAAGTGTCAAGGGGGTCAGCATGGTGGCCGCCCCTCCCAATGTAATTCCCACAATCCCCAGCCTGGGAAAGAGCCAATAGCTCTAGACCCTTGTTAAGCACTGCTCATTAATTGCCTGTTAGTGAGATAATAAGGGTTAATTACCCGCTGGGTCCTCCTTCCAATGAGCTTCTGGGCTCTGTTTCCATTCTCCTTCATTAACTTAAAAACAAGGGAGGGCCGGGCACTGGATGCCCCCATTCTCGTTAAGTGTTGTGGGGTGTGTTTCAGCCACTTGAGTAACGACACACCCTGGGCAGCAGCATCAGTGAATGGCACCGAGCCACCGCAGGGAGGCCTGGGAGCTCCCAGCTGCCGAGGCAAAGAAATCATTAGGAGCACCCTAGGGGCCGGGCGCCGGCAAAAACACTCGGTAATGAACATCCTCCCTCCATCTACAGATCCCCAGGCTTCCCATTGGCCCCAAGATCCAGTGCCAGCTTTGCCCTCCCCGGTCCCACAGAGCACCCATGAGGATTTTCTCTGCATTACTTTGTTGTTTCTGAGTGGGGCTTGCTCAGCGCATCTATGGGAGGGAGGGAGGTTCTTATTAATTTTACTTGGGGTCCTGATGGGAAGGGATGCCCCTGAGCTCATAACCAGAGGTCAGTCTGGAGTGAGTCCTTTTGAGCACTATTTTAGGGGCTGGGCGTGTTGGGGGGGGCACCTCCTTGTCGAAGCCCCCTAGTCTGCCCTCTGCCCTTTGCAGGAATTGTTTATATGACAAATTATCTTCCATTCACTGCTTGAACATTTCCAGGTTGGCAGGCTCAGCATTGGGGATTCAGAGGGAGGTCAGAATGGCTCCTTCTGATTGGTGGAGGACCAAGAGCTTTCTGCACCTCTCCTGCCCTTCCCCCTAGCACCCCTCTCCCCACACTTGGCTCAGGGGACCAGTTGGATTAATCAATTTGCTTCCTTCCATCTGTCTCATGCCTTCTTCTCTGCCTTTGGTGTTGAGCCAAGGCTGACCTACTGCCTCCCAATCAATCAATCAACAAGGATTTGACTTAGGATCATGGAGCTAGAGTTGAAAGGCACCCTGGGAGGCATCTAGTCTGACTCCTTACATTTTATGGATGAGGAAACCGGCCCCAGTGATTTGCTTAAGGTCATCGTCAGAGGCAGAGGGTGAGTCCAGAGCCAAGACTTTCCTTGCACACTTACTTATTAAGTAACTACTGTATACCAGGTGGCATGGTCTTGTAGCCAGGTGCCGGGGCTGGGGACACAGTGTCTGCTTCCCAGGAGCTCCCCCTGAGTGATACCGTAAAGAGGACCCTGCCCTATCAGACCCTGGAGTGGAAGTGTTGGATTATTAATAATTTCATGCATTTCTGTAGTGCTTAATGGCTATGCTAGCAATTAACCCCATTTAGACTTAGCACCATCTCAGAGATGTCCGGTCACTTGCCCAAGGTCAGGCGGGTAGTGATGATGGGAACCAAACCCGGGGCTCTTGACTTCAAGCCTGGTTCAGTTTCCACAAGGACTTTTCTTGTAGGATTTCTTCTAGGCTGAGGAAATTCAGATTCCCTCCAAAGCTGCATTAATTGATGCAGGACTTGCCAAGAAACTAAGGTGTAATGGGCAAAACAGAGTGAGATCCCAACTTAGTCTAGGATTCAGGGCCCTCCAGACTCCAAGCAGCCACAGAAGACACCAGTCAGTGCGTGACCATCAGAGGGCCTCCCTTCTAATCTCTTTCTTCCAGGAAAACAGGATCACTTGATGTTGCAGTAGATAAAGCCCTGGGCGTGGAATCAGAAAGACTCATCTTCATAGTTCCAAGCCCAGCCCAGATGCTTTCTAGCTGGGTGACTGGGACCAAGTCACTTAATCCTATTTGCTTCTGTTTCCTTATCTGTAAAGTGAGCAGGAGAAGGAAGTGGCAAGCCAATCCAGGATCCTTCCCTTGCCAAAAACCAAACCCCACTAAACCAAAAGAAAGTCACGAAGAATTGAACATCACTGAAATAACTCCGAGAGACAGACTTGGTCTGCCGTATTTATAAGGTTGCCAACCCTAGCACTAGGCTGTGGTTGTTTCAAAATATGCATATTCCATTGAAAATGGAAACATACTTGGAAAAAAAGTAGAGTTACATCCTTTTGAGATTTACAAGATAATGGATACTTCCTGTATCTACTATTTCCTCTAACTCCAGATGTTGCAGAGAAAAACAAGTGAGCTAAAATGCCATACCCAACACGAAGAATTTGAACTCATTGATCAGTAGATGTTTATGGACTCTCGGAGGCAGAAAGGACCCCAAAGATCATTTCAGCTAGAGACTCAACCCAGAGCCTGCAAATTTGTTTTTAAAAATTACTTTGATAACTCTAAGTTCAATATGATTAGTTTCCCTTGCAATTCTATATGTTTAATGTGTACATTTAAACATTATTCTGAAAAGGGTCCCACAGATTTCACCCGACTGCCAAATGGGTCATGATACAAACAAGGCTATGCGATATAGGCCAGCCCTTTCATGTGACAGATAGAAAAACTGAGTCCCAGAGAGGGGAAGGACTTGGAAAAAAGCAATAGCCTTGGAATCAAAAGCTTTTAGTTCTGGACCTGGCTCTGGTATTTCCTAGCCCAGTGATGTTGGAGAAGTTACTGAAGCTCTCTGGGACCAAGACCTACTTCTTCTGACTCCTGTTCCATACTTTAGTCACTTTTTTTGTCGAACACAAATGGCAATGAGACACCAAAGTAAGAAGTGTTCCTCTTTCCAAACACAATATTTCCTACATTTAAAGGAATATCCCTTTATTCTTCAGAATATGATAAATATGAAGAATTGAGGGAAATTTGGGAAGACTTACATGAATTGGTTTAAGCAAGTAGAGCCAAGGAAACAACATATGCAATGACAACAACCAAGTAAAAGATGGGAGGTGACACTAAATTGAATGTTGTATAATTATAATGACTAGGTTTTACCCTGAAGAAACTTTGAGAAAATGTGTCCATCTGGGCAGTGTGTGCTCTGGTGTAAAAAGAGGGAATATTCTTGCTGATCTTGGAGTTATTAATTCTGAGTTCAAATCCCACTTCTGACTCTTGGTTTTCTGGATGACTTTGGACAATTCACTGAACTACAACTGGCCTCAGTTTCCTCATCTGTAAAGTGAGTGTATTGTCCAACACAAGTCCCTTAATGGCAAATCCTTCTTTGCAGAGGTGGATGACCATGGGTGTTGTCGCATAGCTCCATTATGCTGTGTTGTTCCTATCGTTTTTCTGTTTTACTTTTTGTTACAAGGGATGACTCTTTAAGGGATAGTGTTGGAAACAAATGTGATGGAAAAGGAAAAGATACCAATATGTTTTTTAAACTTCCTGTATTTAACAAACATGGAACAAACACCTAGATCAGAATGGCCTTATCTCACCTGCTCTCATTTTCCTTGACATCTCCATCAGGCAAATTATTTTAGAATCTCCCCAAAGGAATGGTCAGCAGTGGAAAAGGAAGTGACTCAGAGGCTAAAAACATGAACAAAATGCATAAACATTACATTTAGAAGTGTTTGATCTAACACTGAGAACGGATGGGGGCCTCCCCGAGTTGGGGAAGCAGGAAGCACAGTCTCAAGGAAAGAGACAGAAGTGGAAGACCATCCCAGCAAATATCCCAGAAAAATAGTCTGCCTCTGGGGATGGTCCTCCCCCCATCCTGTTGAGGTCACTGGTGGAAAGAACCCCAGCCCATTGTCCTGCTACCACCTGAAGCCAAGCTCCGCCAGGCTCTGCTGATGCAGCGGGGATCATCAATGCGCTCCAAGCAAGGAGCAAGCAGGGTCAGAGGGACCAAATTTAGAGCTGGAAGGAACTTTTAAGTCCAAACCCTTCGTTTTACAGATGAGGAAACAAGACTCAGAGACCTTAAGTGACTTGATTATCATCACACAGCTAGTTGGTGTTTGTGGTGAGATTTGAATCCAGGTCTTCTTAATTGCAAGTCCAGTTCCCTATATCCATTATACAGAGGAAGAAACTGAGCCCAGAAGAAAGAATGTGGACTAAATCCAGTTCTTATGGCCTGGATCCAGCATTCTTTCAAGTAATTCCCCAAAAGACCATTTTATAATCCAGGTCTTCTTATGCCTCCCACTGTTAAAGTTTGTTTTTGTTTTTTATAAATCCACATTGACTTTTGGGATTCCAAAAGTTCACAGCTGGAGGAATGGTTGAGGTCAGTTAGTTGAAGTGAGCAGGAATGCTCTCAAAAATAATAATAATATCTAGCACTTTTAGGTTAGATAAGCACTTATATATTATTATTATTATTATTAGTGTTATTAATTCCCATTTTTACAGATGAGTCAAGTGAGTCTAGCAGCAATAAAGTGACTTGCCAGGATTGTACAACTAACAAATGTGTCAGGGATGATTCAAACTCAGCTCTTTCTGATTCCATATGCATTGCACTGAACCACATCATCATCTCCAGTCTGTGCGTTAGTGCCTCACTTGGTCAATGTTTGGGTTCTGGTGGCTCAGTGGATATAAATAGCAATTGTTTCTGTTTTGACCAGAATCCCTGAGAGCCTTCTCCTTCAGACTGATTTTTTTTAACTAAGTAAAAGAGGCCATCCTTTGCCTTATCTTTTTTTTTTTAACCTAGCCTTTATCATGGAATGGGTGTTGCCCATTTAAAAACTGTAAAGTCTCCCACTGCATCTGGGGGCCATCTCCAGTCATCCTGATCTCTATCTGGCTGCTGGACCCAGATGTCTCTGGAGGATGAGACTGGTGGCTTTGCCCAGCCCTCTCTCACTTAAATCCACTTCCCTTGTAACTCATGGCCTCAGCTCCCTAATGTCATGATCCTTTTTAAGAACGAAGGACGGACAAGAACCAACACCAAGAATCCACCCAAAGGACCTATTTCTTCTTCTGGAAGGCTCTAGGAAGCTTTTCCTTATTCTGGGCCAAAATGCACCTTTCCTAATAGTTTGCTCCTAATTCTCTCTGAGGACAAGCAGGAATATGTTTACCTTCTTTTTCAAAAAGCAACTCTTCAGATACTGGAAGATCATCATTAAATCTTCCCAAGTCTTCTCTTTTCTAGACTAGAGCATATCCCAGTCCTGAATTCAACATTATCTTTCCTGGAAAGGAATCAATGGCAGGTCGATCAATGGCCATAGGAGTCCAGCAGCCAATCTCTCCATCTTCTTGTCCAAAACACTGTTCCCAAGTCACCACTCTCCTATATGTATTTTCATCTTCTATTGGAATTAATTAATCAACAAACATTTATTAAGTACCTACTATGTGTCAGACACTGTTACATACTAGGGATAAAAAAAACAGTCAAAATAGAATCTTTATCCACAAGGACAGTAATGTGTTTTAGTTTTTATAAATATTATATTTATTTTCATAAATATTTATTTATATTTTCCCAATTTTTTGACATTTTTATTTAAAATTTTGAGTTGCAAATTCTATCCTTGCCTTCCCTCTCAATACTTGAGATAGCAACCAGACATAGATTATATATATCCAATTACATTTTCATACTAGTCATTTTGTTTAAAAATATTGGAATAAAAAGAAAAAAAATTAAAAAGTGGAAAATAACATACTTCAGTCTGTAGTCAATCAATATTAGTTCTTCCTCTAGAGGCAGATAAAATGCTTAATGAAGCATTTTCCTAATGAAGCACAGTCCTTTGGGATTGTCTTGGATCAATATACTACTAAAAATAGCTAAATCATTGACAGTTTTCCATCAAATATTGCTGTTACTGTAGTGTACAACATTCTCCTGGTTCTGTTCACTTTACTATATATCAGTTCATGTAAGTCTTTCTAGTTTTTTTTTTTTAATCACTCTGCTTGTCAATTCTTATAACTCATCACAATCATATGGTACAGTTTGTTTAGCCATTTCTCAGTTGATGGGCATCCCTTTGATTTTCAATTCTTAGTCATCACAAAAGAATTGCTATAAATATTTTTCTATAAATAAGTCACTTTCCCCTTTTAGAGATGTCTTTGGGATATAGACTTAGCAGTGGTATTGTTGGATCAAAGAGTGTAACATTGTTTTATAGCCCTTTGGTCAGAGGTTGCTCTTCAGAATGATTGGATCAGTTCACAACTTCACCAACACCATTAGTGTTCCAGTTTTCCCACATCCCCTCCAACTCCAACATTTTCCTTTTTTATCATATTAGCTGCTCTGATAGGTGTAAAATGATACCTCAGAATTGTTTTAATGTACATTTCTCTGATGAACAGTAATTTTGAGCATTTTTCATATGACTACATATAGCTTTAATTTCTTTGTCTGAAAACTATCTGTTTGTATTCTTTGACCATTTAGCAATTGGGAAATGACTTGCAGTTTTAGAAATTTGGCTCAGTTCTCTATATTTCATAAATGAGGACTTTTATCAGAGATAATTGTTGCAAAATTTTCTTTCAGTGTTTTGCTTTCCTTATAATTTTGGTTGCATTGTTTTTCATAAGTCTTTAATTTTATGTAAGCAAAATAATGTATTTTACATTTTGTAATTCTCTTTTTTGACCCTAAATTCTTCCTTTATCCATAAATCTGACAGATTAAACTATTCCATGCTCTCTTAATTTGTAAATCCCAGTGATGTCCCACCTCTCTGGGACCTTTACATGTAAATCATGGACCTATTTTGACCTTATCTTGGTATACAGTGTAAGATATTGATCTATATCTGTTTTGGTTATAGTGCTTTCCAAATTCCCTGCAGTTTTTGTTAAATAATGATACTTTATTATGTCATTTTCTATAATGTAATTTTTACTTAATCTGTTCCACAAAGTCATTGTTCTATTTCTTTTTTAAATCTTTTAAATAATATTTTATTTTTCCAAATACATACAAAGATAATTTTCAACATTCACTTTTGCAAAACCTTGTGTTCTGAATTTTTCTCCTTCTCTCTCTCCTCCCTCTCCTAGACAGCAAGAAATCCAATAAAGGTTAAACATTTGCAATTTTTCTAAGAATATTTCCGTATTTGTCATGCTGGGCAAAAAAATCAGATCAAAAGGGAAAAAAAAACAAGCAAACAACCTCAACAAAAAGATGAAAATATTATACTTTGATCTACATTCAGTCTCCATAGTTCTCTCTTTGGCTGTGGGTAGTACGTTCCTTGAATCACCTCATTGTTGAAAAGAATAAGTCCATCACAATTGATCATTGCTTAAACTTGTTTTTAATGTATACAATGTTCTCTTGGTTCTTCTCACTTCACTTAGCAGAAGTTCATGTAAGCCTCCAGGCCTTTCTGAAATAGTTCTGTTGATCTTTTCTTACAAAACAAATAATATTCCATTGCATTCATATACAATACAATACAATTCATATACAATAACTTATTCAGCCATCCCTCAACTGAAAAGCATCCATTCAATTTCCATTCCTTGCCACTATAAAAATGGTTGCTAAAACATTTTTGCACTTTCCCCTCTTTTATGATCTCTTTAGGATACAGGCTCAGTAGAGATACTGATGAATCAAAGATATGTACAGTTTTATATCCATTTTAGCATAGTTACAAATTGCCCTCCAGAATATATAGATCAATTCACAACTCCAGAATGTATTCATTTCCCAGTTTTTCCACATCCCCTCCAACATTTATCATTATCTTTTCCTGTCATCTTAGCCAATCTGAGAGTTATGAAGTGTTACCTCAGAATTGTCTTAATTTGCATTTCTATAATAAATAATGATTTAGAACATTTTTTCATATGACTAGCTTTTATTTCTTCATATAAAAATTGTCTATTCATTTCCTTTTACCATTTATCAAATGGGGAATGGTTTCTTTTCTTATAAATTTGAGCCAATTCTCTATATATTTTAGAAATGAGGCCTTTATCTGAAACACTGGGTGTAAAAATTGTTTCCCAATTTTCTGCTTCCCTTCTAATGTTGGCTGCATTTGGTTTTATTTGTGTAAAACTTTTTAAATTTAATGAAATCAAAATTATCCATTTTGTATTTAATAATGTCCTCTAGTTCTTTTTGGTCATAAATTTCTCCCTTCTCCACATATCCCTTGCTTTCTTAATTTGCTTATAGTATCACCCTTTTTGTCTAAATCATGAACCCATTTTGACTTTTTCTTGGTATAGGGTATTAGATGCTGATCAACGTCTAGTTTCTCCCATAGTATTTTCCAATTTTCCTAGCAATTTTTTTCAAATAGTAACTTCTTTTTTTTTTTTTTCCTTTTTTCTGAGGCTGGGGTTAAGTGACTTGCCTAGGGTCACACAGCTAGGAAGTGTTAAGTGTCTGAGACCAAATTTGAACTTGGGTCCTCCTGAATTCAGGGCTGGTGCTCTATCCACTGCTCCACCTAGCTGCCCCCAAATAGTAACTTCTTATCTCAGAAATTGGAGTCTTTGGGTTTATCAAACACTAGATTACTATAGTTATTTGGTTATTGTCACCATTCTATATCTTAGCCAATCCCAGATTGTTTTGATAATTGCCATAATACAATTTGATATCTGGTATAGCTAGACCTCCTTCTTTTGCATTTTGAAAATTGATTTCCTTGAGATCCTTGAGATTTTGTTCTTTCAGATGAGTTTTGTTATTATTTTTCCTGCATTGATAAAATAATTTTTAATAGTTTGATTGGTATGGCACTGAATAAATAGATTAATTTAAGTAGGATTGTTATTTTTATTATATTGGCTCAGCCTGCCCATGAACAATTAATATTTTTCTAATTTTTTAGATTGTGTGAAGTGTTTTATAACTGTGTTCACATAATTCTTGGGTTTGTCTTGGCAGGTAGACCCCCAAGTATTTTATATCATCTATGGATATTTTAAATAGAATTTCTCCTTCTCTCTCTTTCTGATGGATTTTGCTGGTAACATATAGAAATGCTCATGATTTATGTAGGTTTATTTTGTATCCTGCAATTTTGTTAAAATCGTGAATAACTTCAAGTAGTTTTTTAGTTGATTCTCTAGGATTTTCTAACTATAACATATCTGCAAAGAGTGACAGTTTCCTCATAATCTATTCAACCTTTTAATTTCTCTTTCTTCTCTTATTGCTAGAGCAAACATTTCTAGTACAATATTAAATAATAGAGGTGATATTAGGTATCCTTGTTTCACCTTTGATTGTTTTGGGGAAGCTTCTAGCTTATCCTTATTATAAATCATGCTTGCTGGTAGTTTTTGATAAATATTACTTATGATTTTAAGGTAAGCTCCATTTATTCCTAAGTTTTTTCTGCTTCTAGTGAGGTAATCATATGATTTCTATTGGTTTTGTTATCGATACGATGAATTATGCTGATAGTTTCCCTAATGTTGAACGTTAGTCCTATATTCCTTGCGTAAATTCCACCTGATCAAAGGGTATGATCCTTGCAATATATTGCAGTGATCTCTTTGCTGGCATTTTATTTAAAATTTTTGCATCTATATTCATTAGAAAAATTGGTCTATAATTTTCTTTTTCTATTTTGGCTCTCCCTGATTTGGGTATCAGCACCATATTTGTATTGTAAAAAGAATTTAGTAGGACTCCTTTGCCTATTTTTCCCAAATAGTTTATATAATATTGAGACTGTTCTTTAAATGTTTGGTAAAATTTCTTTATGCATCCATCTAGTCCTGGGGATTTTTTCCTAGGAATCTAAGACAGGGTTCTTTAAATATTTTATTTCTTCTGTTAATCTGGGTAACTTTTTTTGTGGATATTCATCTATTTCATTTAGATTGTCAAGTTTAGTGGCATACAATTGGGAAAAATAGTTACTAACAATAGTCTTAATTTTCTCTTCATTGGTGGTGAGTTTTTAATACTAATAAATTTTTTTCTTTCCTTTTTTAAAAAAGTCAAATTAATCAATGGTTTATCTATTTTTTTTTAAATAAACCAAGCATCTAGTTTTATTTATTGCTTCAAGGATTTTCTTATTTTCAATTTTATTAATCTCTCCTTTGATTTTCAGGGTTTTCAATTTGGTGTTTAAATGGGAATTTTTAATTTGTCCTTTTTTTAGATTTTTTTTTTAAGTTGTATGCCAAACCAATTCATTGGTCTCTTTTTTCTCTAATTTGTTGATGTAAGCAATTAGAGAGATACATTTTATCCGATGTACTGCTTTGGCTGCATCCCATAAATTTTGTTATGTGGTCTTGTTGTCATTTTCTTTAATGAAATTATTGTTTCTGTGATTTGTTCTTTGACTCTCTTATTTTGTAGGATTAGATTATTTAATTTCCAATGATTTTCAAATATTTCTTTCCATGATCCATTATTGAATATAATTTTATTGCATTATTATCTGAAAAGGAAGTGTTTATTATTTCTGCTTTTCTTCATTTGGTTGTGAGGTTTTTATGTTATAATACATGGTCAATTTTTTGTGTAAGTGCCATGTACTGCTGAGAAAAAGGTTTATGCCTTTCAATTCTCATTCTATCATATCTAACTTTTCCAGAATTTTATACAACTCTTTAACTTTTTCCTTGTTTATTTTTTGATTAGATTTATCTAGTTCTGAAAGGGAAAATTCTCTTATCTACTTCCTCCTATAACTCATTCAATTGCTCCTTCAAAAACTTAGCTAATATGACAAATGTGAACATGTATTTAGAAGAATTGCACGTGTTTATCCTATATTAGATTATTTGTTGTCTAGGGGAGAGGGAGAAAAATTTGGAGCACAAAGTTTTGTAAGAGACTGAATATTGAAAACTATCATTGGTGTATTTTGAAAAATAAAAAGCTTTTATAAAAATAACTTAGATGCTATATGCCATTTGGTGCATATATGTTTACGTTGATATAATTTAGTTATCTATGGTTCTTTTCAATGGTGTTTCCTTCCTTATCTCGTAGACATATTTTTGCTTTTGCTTTTCCTGAGATCATGATTGCTACCCCTACTTTCTTTGCTTCAGCTGAAGCCTAATAGATCTTGCTCCAACCCCTTATCTTTATCCTGTGTATATCTCTGCTTTAAATGTGTTTCTTGTAAACAATATCTTGTAATCTATTCTGCTATCCCCTTTTGTTTTATGGATGAGTTCATCCTATTCACATTTATAGTTATGATACCTAACTGTGTGTTTCTCTCCAAGATAGTTTTCTCTTGTTTATGCCCCTGTCTTATACCCCACTTTCTCTCCTCACAAGTGTTTTGCTTCAGATTACCATTTTTTCCAATATGCTCTCCCTTTTATTAGTCCTTCCTCCCCTTCTATTATTCCCATCCCTTTTTACTTCTTTATGAGGTAAAATAGATTTCTACATCCAACTGAGTGTGTATGTTGTTCTTCTCTGAATTAATTTTGAGGAGAGCAAGGTTTAAATTTTGCCCATTCAATCCCCCATCTATTTTCCTCTTCTTCCCCCCCCCCTTCCCCTAGATGGCAGGTAATCCAATACATATTAGAAGGAAGGAAGTGGGGAGAGGGGGAGCAAGATGAAGATGAAGAGAAGTCCTTCCTTCCCCAGCTTGCTGAGAGCAGTCTCTGGAGGAGATAAAACTTTTCAAATGGCCCACGCATCTAAGCCCTCTGAGGAGGTTTCCAGGGGACCCCCACTTTCTACATAGGCTCTTCCCTTTTGTGATTGACCCTTCCAGCACCTGCTGATCCTCATGACTCCATGGTCCCCTCTCCCGTCTGCTTTAGCTCCTGAAATATCTGCTTCCTCTTGGAGGGGGATTCATTGCCTGTGGGGAGTCCCTGTTAAAAAATTGATTTGTTATTCCTGGATCAGGGAGGAGATTCAGGAGCAGGAAAACCCATCAAGACCGTGGAAAGAACACCACAATGGGAGATCGGAGTTCTCCTTTTCCTTCACACTAACTGCTGTGTGACCTTTTATCAAATGCTCCCCCTCTTTGGGTGATCCTCAGTTTGCTGCTCTGTGAAATGGATCGCCTCCCAGGTAAGAACTGGAAGGGCCTTTGGGACCCTCTGGTCCAACTGTCACATCTCACAGAAGAGGAGGCTCGGCATCCCGGCGTGAGTCTGGTGTCTGCTCCTGCTCTCTCTGGCTCCAGATCCCACATTTTTAGCTCCCTGATGTCACGACTGGAGACGTGCGCCCAGGCCAGCCCGCCCGGACCCCACTGCCAGGAAGTCGTCGGCTGAGTATCGGACCACTGGAGAACCTTCAGGCCGAGCAGGACCTCGGGCGGCTGAGTGGAACCCTGAGGACCAATCAGCGGGCCAACAGCTTCATTAACAGGAGCCCAGGCGCCTGCCTCTGCCCGGTAATTGGAATGCTCCAATTTGCACTTACCGAGGCCTGCGAGCTGGGAGAGAGCACTTCTCACCGGCTGGCTGTGACCAGAGCCTCTGGGCCTCCAGATCCATTAAGTGCCCGAGCCGACCTCCGGTTCCCAGAGCCGAGCCCCGGTTTTCTGGATGTGGGCGCTCAGGAAATAGTCCAGCCACTTTTCAAGGATTCCGACTCTCTGTCCGCCTATTAGGGTTTCCTTGGCAAAGGTAAAGAGCGCTTGGCCATTTCCTTTTCCAGCTCATTTTACAGACAAGTAAACTGAGGCAAGTCGAGTTAGCTGACTTACTCAGGATGACGCAGCCAGGGAGTGCCTGAGACCAAATCTGAACCCCGACAGAGTATAATCAAATGGGTTAAAAATTACAAAGCACTGACCACAGTACCAAGTCCACAACGGTACCACATAAGTAATGATTATTATCTAAAGATTATAATTTTATTACCAATATTCCGAAATTCATATTTTATTGATCATGGATAACATTCTACTTCTTTTTAATTGCAGCTTTTTATTTACACAACATAAGCACGGATCATTTTTAACATTCATCCTTACAAACCTTGTCTTCTAAATTTTTCCCTCCCTTCCCCCACCCTTCTCCTAGATGGCAAGCAATCAAATATATAACATTCTACTTTTTTTTTTTAAAGCTTTTTCCAAAACATATGTAAGGATAATTTTTCAACATTAACCCTTGCCAAACCTTGCTCCAATTTCCCCCTTTCCCCCACCCCTTCCCCTAGATAGCAAGCAGTGCAATATGTGTTAAACACGGGAGAAATATCTAACATTTTACTTCTTAAAAAAATAAAAATAAAAACAGGAAGAGAGCAGTTTCACTCAGAGTGGCAGCCTTCAGTACCCAAGCCTTCCTGAGTCCGGGCGCACTCTACCGCACTCCACCGCACTCCATGAATAACTTACATTTACGTAGAGCACTTTTTATAGTTTTTGTTTACCAGATACATGCATAGGTAATTTTACAGCATTGACAATTGCCAAGCCTTTTGTTCCAATTTTTCCCCTCCCCCCCCCCCCCAGATGGCAGATTGACCAATTACATAGAGCATTTTATAGTTTCCAAGGACAGGTGCTATAGTCCCATTCCACAGGTGTGAAAACCGAGGGCGAGGGAGATGAAGGAAAGCCTCGCAGACTTGTCCTGACTCCAAGCCCAGCGCTGCTCCTAAGCCGCCCACACGGAGGAGGTCAGATATGATTCCCTGTTCAACGTTCTGCTGGAGGATAGAACAGGCACCAGATTTGGAACTGAGTTCGAATTTTACCACAGACGCTTCTTAGTCATTCAGAGTCTTGTCTTTACATTGGCTAATAATACCTTTTATAAAATCCAATCCAGTCCAGCAAGAATTTAATCAATATCTATTATGCGTAAAGTGCTGCGCCAGGCACTGGAAATATAAAGAGATGCCTTCTGGGAGCTGTGGATTTAGCAGCAGAAGGCCTGGGTTCAAATCCCGCCCCTTTTACTTCCTAGCTCTGATTTAAGTTTAACCATTTAAATCATTTAATTAATTAATTTAACCAATTAATCAATTAGTTTTACCAATTAAGTTAAACCATTTAAATTTCTCTGGACTCCAAGTGTCTGTCTGATCTGTAAAATGAGTAATTTTTAAATTATTATAATATATATTAACATAAAAATAAATAATGATAATAATAACATAAAAGAATTAAAATAAATCTAAATTAATTAAACTAAAAGTGAAGACAAAATGAGGTGTTCTAAGGCCCTTTCAGCTCCAAATCTCTATAACTGACTATAAAATGAAGTAATCGCGGTCCCCCGGAAGCTTACACTCCGGTAACACAGGAAACACGAAGAATGGCAAAGCCCGGAGGAGTGGAGGGCTAACAGCGGGCGGGGTGCAAGCCTCCTGGTGGCAGCAGCCCCTGAGGGGCGCTTGGAAGGACGCTGCCCCCCCCCCCCAAAGGGAAAGGGACAGGGCAGAAGGCGGGGATGAAGAGGCTCGAGAGCAGAGGCTGCCACACGAGGACAGGTTTGACTGGCACGGAGAGCAGGACAAGGGCATCCTGGGGGAATTGGCCGGAAGGGCGGCCGGCGGCAGGGGATGGAGAGCCGTAAATGCCAGGCGGGGGATGGCTCTGTTCAGAAAGCCCTTTGCCGTTTGAGATGTGGGCTATTAGGGAACAAAAGAGTCAATGAGGGGACTCGCACATGAGGCCAGTGTGTGGTCAGCGGGGGCGGCCCTTCAGAGAAAGGAGTGGGCAGAGGCTGGGCACGGTGCCGGACAGAAGCCAGGGCACGTGGATGGGAGGGAGGCTTGCCCACTGTCCCAAGATGGTGCCCGCCTGGTGCATTCTGGGAGGGCGGTCAGGAGGCGCGCGAGGCCCTTCCAAGTCACCACGTGGTCTAGAGCACGTCACTTCCCCTCTCAGCCTCAGCTGGGAAATGATGCCCCCTGGGAGCCTCAAACACCCGGTGGGATTCCCGGGCCCCTGGTCTCAGCAGGAGAAAGTGGAGCCCTTGGGCGGCCGCTGGGTCAGCCAGGGCAGGGCCCTGCCCAAGGTCCGCACAGCCGGGGCTCTGCCGGGACACGTGGCTCTCCTTTCCTTCCTCATTCGAGGAGCTCCCAACGGGACAGGCGGGGGCAGGGACAGCTGACCCCGCCCAGCCACGAGGGCCAGCCTGGGGGAGAGAACAGACCCGGATCTGAGGGGCTGGGGGGCTCTGCTGCTTCAGTTCTGGGGGGGAGGGGGAGAGCCGTTTGCCGTCCCTTGCATCAGAGCTGTCCGTCACAGGCCCGACTTCCTTCCACAGGAAAAAAGGATTCTGGGAGTGAGAACAGCCACTTGGGGCAGAAATACCCACTTTCACTTCCCCAATTCGGGAGGCTGCTTAGCCAGCTCCCGTGACCCAGAAAGCTTCCTCACTCCTGCTCAACTCCTGCTCTTGCCCAGCTCCTTGATGCACGGTCCCAGCCTGGAGTAAAGCAGCCCCTCCCGCGGGGGGAGGGGGGTCACGTACCGGAAGGACTGGCCCTGACCCGTTAGAAGCCTAGTTCCGGTCTAGCCCAAAGCTCCGGATTAAAAAGGGGGAAACTGAGAAGGGAGCAAATTGCTGGGGTCAGAGAGCTAGTAAGTGGCGTCAGTGATTGTCTTCCGGACACAAACTGGGCCTGGGAGCCTCTGCTTTGTGTGTCTAGTGGAAGAGACCCGACACTGGCCATGCTGGGGGCGGGAGTACAATTGCGGTTTTCACAGGATTGCCCGAGGGCCTCTGTCCAATGGCCTCAGTTTACAAAGGAGGAAATGGAGGCCCAGATTTGCCTACAATCACACAGACAGGGAGGACTCAGGTTCTTAGCCCAAATCCGCTGCTTTTCACTGAACTTCTTCAATGAATAATTATTAAATATACAAACAAAATTATTAAAATATAGCATTTGTGGATAATAAAACATATTCTAAAATGAGAATAAGCTATAATTAAAAGTAACAAACAAAAAGTATTAGATTATAAAAATAATTTAATGTTTTAACTTAAGGCTGCTTCCTCAGGCTCACGCTCACGTGACTTCCCAGATGCCGGCCCCGCCTAGGTGTCTATTCTAGACCAGTGTTCCTCAGCTCCAGGATCCTGATCTCTGATCTCAAGTCTATGATCCCACACACGCTGTCAGTGACCAGACAGCCGCTCCGGGAGGAGAGCGGGCGCCATCTTGCGCGGCCATCTTGGGGCCGCTCCTGCCTTCCCGGGCTTCGGCCCTCCGGGCCTCGGCAGAGGCAGGTTGCTCCGCACACTCGGCAGCGTCTGGGAGGTGACCGGCTTGTTAGGGGGTTAAGTGGAGAGCCTCGTAAAAGGCACTTAACCGTTGAAGGCCTTGGTGCTCAGGAGTGATTTACTCCCGGAGTTTAATTCCCCGTTTCTCCAGGGGAAGACTCGGCAGCCTCACCTTGCCGGGGGCTGTAATTCATTTCCCATTTGGATAACCCCTGCCCCCCACCCCAGGGACCGGACACAGCCTGCTGGCGGGAGCTGTGTGGCTCAGCTGGCTCTCCCGGCCCGTTCCTTTTCCTCCTAGTGCACTTGACATAGCCCTTATTTATGGGCCAGGAGCCGCCAGATGCTCCCGGAATCTTCCTCCTCCTCCTCCTCTCTCACGTGACCGACCTGATTCCCATTTCCCAGGCCAAACTGCTTCTGAGATTCCAGGCCGGAGCACGCAGTGGGAGGGGGCCGCATTCCAGCTCTCTCCGTCTGCTCCCTTCACCCACTCTCTGTGAGAGGGCTCCAGGCCGCTCGCTCTCCGTCCTCCCCTCGGAATGTCTCTGGGACGCGCCCTCCCCCTCTGTCCCAGCCCGCACACGCCAGTGAGCACTCGCATCTCCAGACTGCGGGAGGGCGGCTAAAGGCCTTCCTTCACAACAGCCCTTTGAGTGGGAGCGTTAGCACCCTCCCTCTGTAAGTGAGCGCCGCAGGAGGGGAAAGCCGACTATTGTAGCTGGGGAGGGTCCGAACCCCCATCTCCAGACTCCAATACTCTCCATCCAATAAGAAGTCATCACTTACTGGGGGGAAAGCACTGCGCTAGGTCCTGGGGGACAACAACGAAGCTGTCCTTGTTTCAAGAAGTTTTGTGAGGGGATGCATCAAGCACACAAAGATACACAAAGTCATAAATCAATTTTAGGAGGGAGAGGGGGAAAGACTTCATGGAGAAGGTGGTACTGTCGGGAAGGGATAGAAGATGACCTGGCCACGGCCGTGCTTCTCATCCACCGCAAGATCTGCTAATCATCCTGGCTGTGGAGGGAAGACCTGAGTTCAAATCTCACTTCTGATTCTCATTTAAACTATCTAATCCTAAACTTATTCATCTGTTTTTTCCTGAGGCTGGGGTTAAGTGACTTGCCCAGGGTCACACAGCCAGGAAGTGTTAAGTGTCTGAGCCCAGATTTGAACTCGGGTCCCAGGGCTGGCGCTCTATCCACTGCGCCACCTCGCTGCTCCAACTTCTCCATATTTAAAATCTAGTCTATGAACTGATTTAAAAAAAAAAAAAAAAAGCAAAACCTCCCCATGAACTGATGCTGAGTGGAACAAGCAGAACCAGGACTACACAGAACACAATAACAGCAAGAATGTGCCATGATCAACTATGGAAGACTTGGTTCTTCCCAGGAGTTCAGGGATCCAAAGAACTCCCCATGGACTTGGGACAGAAAATGCCGCCTGCATCCAGAAAAAGAACAGGGGAGACTGAATGTAAATCAACACACGCTATGTTCACTTCTGTTTTTTCCTCTCCCATGTTTTTTTTTTCTTTTGCTCTGACTTTTCTCTCCCAACATGATTGAGAAAGCAATGCATATTAAAAATAAATTAATTAAAGTGTTAGTTTTTTGGTGGAAATTAACCACCACGTTTTCAGAGTATGACCAGAGTCGCCGGCTCCCCTGGGCATCCTCGCCAAAGCCTCCTGTCCATCGTTGTGAATCCACGGCTCCGTAAGTGCCCGGGCACTGTGAGGAGAGGCTGGCTGGACGCTGCTTGGGATGTCAGGAGGCCCTGCTTCGGGTCATGGCTAGGGTGGGTGATGTCTGAGGTTCCTCCCAACTCCTAACTTAATGATTTGCTCATTCTCCATGACACCTTCTCTGGGAGCTTCAGTCGGTTCGGGAACGCTCCTTCCCTGATCTTCAGGAGGATCGAGCCTGAGTCCAGGAGAGAGAGTGAATGAGAGAGCATTTGTTGAGGGCTTACTACCGCTTGAGCATTATGCTAAGTGCTAGAGCATAATACAGAAAGTCTCTGCTCTCAGAAAGGTCACAGTTTATTGGGGGGATGAAGACAGGAGAGAAAATTCCTCTTCAGGGAAGATGGAAAAGCCAGGGGGTGTTAAGCGAAAGGGCAATGGATGTGGCCAGACCTGTGGGCCCTCAGGTGCACAAAATCAGGCCACAATCCCACAGGACCACAGGCTGTATGGACAGCTTGTCTTGGAGGACTTTGGGAGCCCGTGGCAACAATGGTCAACTGTGATGGTCCTCCATCTCACTTTGGAAGGAATTCAGTTGTAGTTTCATCTCATCCAATTGGTGTGAACAGTGAAATGGCAGCTCTTCCCAGCCCCCAATCCCAGATAGGTTGTGAGCCAGTCTGGGGCAGACAGGGATGGGAGGACAGCAGAGGAGACTTATTTAAGGAACTAGCTTTGCTTGGGACACGCTTCATGCAGTAAGAGATTAAGTAGGACAGAAAAGATTTGGAGCCCCAGAGGAGAGGGGTCAGGCCTTTGAGCTCTCGCCCTGAAAAACAATGCCATAAGGCTTAAAATCCCAAACTGGCCTGGACTCTTCGGCTTCAGAATTGTGGGCAACACCACAAAAAGAAGTTAAAAACAAAGCAACGCATGGTCCAAGGTGACAGCACGGGGAAGGGGAAGAGGTGACACGCTCAGGAAATGCAGGTGTGCAAGATAAGAGGGAGGGGCCGTGTTGATGATCAGGAGTGCCCAAAGGGAATGTGTGAAACTTTGGATGCTACCAAAAAGAAAATTAATAGAAAATGCTGTTTTGTGTAAATTCTATCTGTCCAGTGGCAGGCAAATTAATTTTTTTCAAAAACTTGTCTAGCATACGGTATCCTGATTTTTCCATGTTCCAAATCCTGAACACGCAGAGAACTCGACAAAAAGAGCTGCTTTTATTGGAGGGAACCACACATCTGTACGTCTCCCAACTCTCCCGTAGTGTCCCCAGCTGGTACGGTCCCTGTGCCATGACTCCTCCCAGCAGAGAGTGTGGCGTCGTGAGCCAGAGATCCGCTAAAGGAGAAGGTAATAAAAGGACGCCTCTTAGCTCACATCCTCAGGTCTGGTGAAAGACCTGAAAGGCGGTTTCCAGCATTTGGGGTGGATTCTCTTCTGGCAATATAGGGAGGGGGCGGGGACAAGAGTCAAGTCAGATCAATAAGCATTTATTAAGTACCTGTTGTACCACAGGGCCATTGCCATCAAGTGGATCTGGATCTGGCCCCCGGAGCGATGGCTCTGGAGGGGAAAGGGAGGCAGGTGACCTTGCACAACCCGCCCTCACTCCAGTCAAATTCGCTTGCCAGTCATGACGTCACCTCCCTGATGGTCCTCTGTGAGAACAAAGGACTAAGTTGCCACATATCTTTGCCCTGGAGGAGCTTCCGATCTAATGGGAGCGAGGACATGGAAACGTAGATGCGCAAAGAAGAAATAGAAAAGATCGATGGGAACTAAGGTGAAGTGGGGACAGGGAGGGACTTCCTCTCGCTGGGGGGATGTTGGCTGGGACCTGAAGGAAGCCGGAGCAGGAGGTGAAGGCGAGAAGCCGGGACATTTTAGGCCTGGGAAACATGCCCCAGAAGGAGTCTGGTGTGAGGAACAGCAAGGGGACCGAGGTCAGCCGAGCAGAGCGCATCTCCTCCGCCACGGTTGCCCCTGCAACCACTGGAGATCCCCTCTGAAGGATGCTGTAACCCAGGGAAGGAAGAGGGAGGAGAAGTGTTGTGTTTCCCTTTGTTCTGCACCTCCAACCCAGCCAGAGCCCTCTCTCCAAATCTGTCAGCTATTATTAGTTACTATTATCTAATGCTTTTTCCTCTCCACCATTAAGAGGAAAGTCCCTGCACCAGATGATGTCTCCCCCTCTTCCCCCCCCCCCAGAAGGTGAGAACCTCTTTGTTGAACTGGGAAATGCTTCGGGATGTTTCCAACTGTGACTGCTTGAAGAAGGTACTGGTTTGTAACTTGGTTTTCCAGAACAAAACTTTTGGAAGGCAAAATCCCACAGTCCTGCAGGCGAGCTAGCCAAGGGACGCTAAGCCAGTGCTCCTGACCATGGCACTCCTCCATTCTCCACCCTACCTAGAATCCTACCAGTCACAACTGGGAAACACCCCATGTTACAGGTGATGTAACTCCCAATTTCTTAAATATGATCACCACCCCATAGGGGCTCTTGGAACCGAATGTGCAGGTGGTGAGATTATTATTTATTACCATTAAATGTTTGCTTTATATACCTAAATACCCAAAATATACTTGTTTTACAGACCTCCGAACTCAGAATCCCATAAAAATTCTCTGCGGAACTAGGGTCGTGAAGAGAAAAAGTTTAAGAAGCCCTCCATTGTAACTGATGTCCAGAGAGGAAAGAGACTTGTCCACATTCACATAGCGATCAACCAGGATTTATACCGAGTCCCCTAACTCCAAGAATCCCCTGCTCTCCCCGTTCATCTTAGCGGAACTCCGCTGGAGGTCTTCCTGGCTCACCCCAGTCCTCAGGACTCCTTCACAGGCAGCATGGCTTATTCCCCACCCTAGCTGGCCAGGGCGGTCTCCTTCCACCTGGCTGGGTGCCTCAGTTTCTCCATATGCAACATGTGGAGGTTGGATTAAATGACTTTTGAGGTCCCTGCCAGATTGAAATCTAAGATCCATCAGCTATTCTTATTGGAAACTTCACATGCTCTGTCTTTTATTGTTGATTGAATAATCAACTGAATTCAATTGAATTGAACAATCTCCATAATTAGTTCCAAGACCCCCTATGGGGTTGTGATCATATTTAAGAAATTGGGACTTACATCACCTGTAACATGGGGTGTTTCCCAGTTGTGACTGGGTAGGATTCCAGTTAGAATGGAAAATGGAGGAGTGCCATGGGCAGAGTGCTGAGGAGCACTGGCTTAGAGTCCCTTTGCTAGCTGGGTCTGTGGGACTGTGGGATTCTTCTGAATGTGTCTCTGGTACTTCCTCCCCTCCCTAGACCCCGGGAGTATAGGGACACACTTCTCTGCATGTGTCCCTTCCCCTACACCCTCCCCCCCAGTGCCCCAGCACAGAAGTGAACATATCATGTTTCCATGGATCCATAATCTCCATGTTTCTTTTTCCATCCCTTACCTATCTTGAACATTTTCCACCCATGTTTTTCTGTAAAGTTTCCATAACCTATCAAGGCAATTTCAATAGAAGTGAGATCAAAACAGCCATCCACATCCAGGGAGAGAATCATGGAGACTGAATGTAGATCAAAGTACAGTATTTTCACCTTTTTGTTTGCTTTTTTTTTTTTTTTTTCTTTCTCTTGGCTTTTTTTTCCTTCATTTTGCTCTGATTTGTCTTGTACACCATAAATATGGAAATATGTTTAAAAGGACTGCACATATTTAAAAGGACTGCATATATTTAACCTATATCATATTACTGTCTTTGGGAAGGGGTAAATAAGGAAGAGAGAAAACTTTAGAATGCGAAGTTTTACAAAAATAAATATCAAAAACTATCTTTACATATATTTGGAAAAATAAAATACTTTTGGGTGAAAAAAGTTTCCACAATCTATCTGATTTGCATTAGGCTCTTTTTGGGGAGCTTTTAACATTCCATAGGGACTAATGCAGCCATCAAACCGTGTCTCCTTCTAGTCACACGACCGATCCATCCCTCTTTTTTTCTGGTCATCTTCATTTTTTACTTGCTAGTCATCCTCGGTAACTAACATGTAGCCTACTGACACCCACCTACTAGGTGCTCAATAAAACCCATCATAAATCTTTGTTTATTGATTGATCCTAATGGGTTTGGAAGCATTAATGGCACTTAGTACTGTTCCAGGGTGAGAGGCCACCCATGTCATAGTCTCAGTGCTGTGACCAATTAAAGGCCAACAGACAAGGTGTAGAGTTTAAATGGTAGTTAACGGCAAAGTCTGTTTTCCATGACCTTTTTTATGGGGGCACTCACATCATTAATTGCAGTTAGGAGAAAAGTTCATCAATCCCGTTGGCTTCTCTCCAAGACCTTGCTCAGAGAATCAAATCAAAAACAAACCCAGACATCAAGGGCTTTATGGGGCAACTTTTCATTCGAGTTACCTTCTGGCAAGCTTCGTCCAAGCTCCCACTTGAATACTTCAGTACAGCTGATAATCCATCTATTCTTTCTTGTCCTCCCAACTCCTGTGTCTGTCCCCCCACAGCCCCCCAGAGAAGAAGCCCATATTGTGTTGAAGACATCTCCCTAGGCTCTTCCACATCCCATAGGCACCGGAGGCCATCCATCTGTTATCACTTCCTCTGACTAAATAAGCAGACGACCTCCTTTTCCTGTCCTGCATTTACTAACTCCTATCTTTCCATTCATTTATTGTGTGCAAGTCGTGACTTGATAATGTACTACAGCTGATAGTATTTCCCATGCAATCGTTACCTTTTGGATCATGTACAGCTCTGAATTTTCAAAGACTCTGATGTTCTTTATTAGATTGTCAGAAAGCATCTCTGGTAGAAAATATAAAAAATTAATTACAAATTGATGTAATTGTGAATTTGTGCAGACGGAGCAGCTTGGAATCTCTTAAAAAACCACACCTTTTCCCAGATGTTGTTTGGCCAGCCCCCTTCCTCCTATTCAGTTCTGGGTCCAGCTCATTGTCCATCCACAAGGACACTAAAGGCTATACATGTTGATGGACTCTCTCAATAGACATTAGTCATTATTTGGGGTTTTTCCTTTTCCTATGTGAGTTCATAGTTGAATTTCTCTGAATCACTGTAGGGAGGCAATCTGGTACGGTGGAAGGAGCAATAACTTGGCGGCATGAGACCTGAGTTCAAGTTCTGGCTCTGACATTTCACACCAATGTGACCTTGGACAAGCCTTTCTTGGTTTCAAAGAACAGGGTTGGGTTAAATGGCCTTGAAACTCCTCTACAATCCTTTGTAGTGTACTGAGGCTTGATCCAAATGGCATCATATCTGCAATCAGAAGTACTTATAGAGAAAGGGGCAGCTAGGTAGCGCAGTGGATAGAGCACCAGCCTGAAGTCAGGAGGACCCAAGTTCAAATCTGGTCTCAGACACTTAACACTTCCTAGCTGTGTGAACCTGGGCAAGTCACTTAACCCCAGCCTCAGAAAAAGAAAAAAAAGAAGCACTTGCAAAACCTTGCCTTCCTCACATATTCAGACTTTGCCATGAACATCCCATATGCTAGATGATTTCTCCTTTGCCAAGTATGTGCCTCTCCTTAATTTCCATTTTATTTCAATCAATCCATCAGCAAATATTTATCGAACCCCTACTAGCTTGGCACTGAGCTGAGTGCTGGGGATTTAACACTAATGATAAGAGAATTGTTGGAAAAAAGTCATCTCTGTGGTTGCATGTATCAAGGAACCTTGAATGATTTTAAAATGTGATGGGCCACATTTTATGGGAGAAGTATTCTTAAGGACAAGTTTTGTTCTACAAAGTAAAATTCTTAAAAAATAACAACCCCAGTGGGAGTCTTGTATTCTCTGTACCTTTCTGCCAATTTTCTGATAACAAAGACGTGGTCTATTGTGGAAATTTGCCTATGAAAACCTTCCTGTTCCTTCCTCAATTTTATTCAATTCCAAAAATAATGATTAAGCTCCTACTCTGTAGTCCGTGTAGTATAAGATGGTACCTTGCACATACTGGGTGCTTAACAGATATTGCAGTGAATTGAACAGTTTTGAGGAACAGAGAAATGAAGGCACAAAGGAGCCAAGAGGCGTGCCTGTGGTTGTGTAGGAGCTAATACTGAAGATGGACTTTCTGACTCCAATAGCAGTGCTCTTCCCATGGGAAGGCTCGCGCTTCCAAGTTGTCTTGAATTTTGGAAAATAGATCCAGAAGGTGCTTAGAAGTAAGGAGAGGACTTCATGGGAATCAATCAGTCAGGAAACCTTTATTATTAAGTGCCTACTATGTGCCTGGAGATAGAAAAAGAGGCAAAAGACAGTCCTTGACCTCAAGGAATTTATAATTAAATAGAGGAACCTACATGCAAATAAAACTATAAATATATAATATTTAATTAATTAACATGATTTATTTAATTATTTACTGAATATTGTTTAATAAATATGATAAATATGTAAATACATTATGTATATATTTATAAATATATATATATGCAAAGTAATATATCCAGGATCAATAGGAAATAATTAATAGAAGCAAGGCAGTAGAGAGGGATTGGGAAAAAGCTTCCTGTAAAAGATGGGATTTTAGTTGGGATTTAAAGGAGCAGAGGAGGAAGAACATTCCAGGTAGGGGAAACATCCAGAGAAAATGCCCAAAGCAGGGTGGAACGTCTTGTCTGTGGAACAGCGGGGAGAGCAGTGTCACTGATGGAAGAACGTGTTGGGGAACGAGGTATAAGACTGGAAAGGTAGGAGGGAGCTAGGGTACAAAGGGCTTCGAAGGCCAAATGGAGCATTTTGGATCAGATCTCAGAGGCAATAGGAAGCCACTGGAGTTGGAATAGGGGTAATGGTTAGACCTGGGCCTTAGGGAAATAACTCCAGTGGCTGAATGAAGGATGTGTTGGAGTGGGGAAAGACCACCAGCAGCAGCTGCAATAATCTAGGTGTGGGGTGATTGATAAGGGCTTATCCCAGAGTCGTGGCAGTGTTGGAACAGAAAACGGAGCTTTTTCCAAAGATGTTGCAAAGTGCAATTGATAGACCGTGGCAACAGAGGGGATCTGAGGGGTGAGAGATGACGAGCAGTGGGAGGACTCCTATGCTGTGAGCCTGAGGGACTGGGAGGAGGATGTTTTCTTCTACAGTGATGGGGAAAGTCAGAGGTGGGGAGGGTTTAGGGGGAAAGATCCCAAGTTCAATTCTGGACACACTGAGTTTAAGATATCTACTGGACATCCAGTTCAAGATGCCTGAAAGGCGGCTGGAAATGGGAGACTGGAAATTTGGGTAAGGGTATTTGGGGTAGGAAAACAGGTTCGAGAATCAGCAGCAGAGAGATGGAAATTAAATGTATGAGAGTCAATGAGATCACCAAGGGAAGTACAGAAAGGAAAAAGAGAAGAGGCTCCTCAGCACAGAGACAGAGAAGGAGATGATAGGTAGGAAGGGAACCAGCAGAGAGGGTGTCCCAAAAACCTAGAGAGGAAAGAGCAATGAGGAAGAGAGAGTGAGCAGCAATGTCAAAGGCTGTAGGGATGCCAAGGGGAAGGACTGAGAAAAGGCCACTGGCAAATGAAAGACCGTTGGTAACTTAGAAAGGAGAGGCTTTTTTATGGGATGATAATATCTGGTTTTAAGGTAAGGAAGAGAGAGTCGGACTCTCAGAGACCTGGACTTGGATGTGGGGGGAAGAGAAAGTGGATGTCCCTATTGTAGATGGCAGATCATGGAAGTGTGGGAGGATTGCCTAGCAGCAGGGAGGGCCCAGCTGATGGAGCCAGTTGTCTAACTTAAATTTGTAGTGTTCCCAGTCAGAACAGTCGGGTGCTTTTTTTCCACCTTAGTTCAGCGCTCCATGTGTGGGTGTGAAGGTGATGAATGATGGGACTCAAGACTGAGACCTTGATACCTCTCCCATCTTCTATTGCCTGCTTTCATGCACCTCAAGAATGGCCACCTACAGAATATAATTTTCAAATCTCAGATGTTAGATCTTTACTGTGAGAAATTAATTTCCTTGGGTCTTACTGACTTTTCCCTTCACCAGGGCCCCTGGGAAAATGCAGATACCATAGGGTGTCATGGACGAGGGGATACTCTCCACTGGCGCTTCCCATACTCATCTGACCACATGGGACTTTGGGGTTTGATGTTTACTGATGGATTTTATAAGTGATCCTGAAAGTCTTTCAAGGGGTATGCTAAGTCATTCTGTGAGAGCCAGTTGTTCAATCTTCAATGTGAGCATTTAGAGACACCTCAGGAACCACCAAAGGTTAGAAATCAGGACTTGATTTATTGCTTTTGCTGATGATCCAGACATAAGAAAGCGATGGAGAAAATTTCAGTATTGCAAATTAAACTTAAAAGTTTACTGTTGGAGAGACACTGATACATTGTTGGTGGAACTGTGAATACATCCAGCCATTCTGGAGAGCAATTTGGAGCTATGCTCAAAAAGTTATCAAACTGTACATACCCTTTGATCCACCAGTGTTGCTACTGAGTTTGTATCCCAAAGAGATCTTAAAGAAGGGAAAGGGGCCTGTATGTGGCAGCCCTCTTTGTGGTGGCCAGAAACTGGATACTGAGTGGATGCCCATCAAGTGGAGAATGGCTGAGTAAATTGTGATATATGAATGTTATGGAATATTATTGTTCTGTAAGAAATGACCAACAGGAGGAATACAGAAAGGCCTGGAGAGACTTAAATCAACTGATACTGAGTGAAATGAGCAGGACCAGGAGATGGTTGTATATTTCAACAATATGATGATCAATTCTCATGGACGTGGCCATTTTCAACAATGAGAGGATCCAAATCAGTTCCAATAGAGCAGTAATGAACTGAACCAGCTACACCCAGTGAAAGAACTCTGGGAGATGACTATGAACCGTCACTACATAGAATTCCCAATCCCTCTATTGTTGTCAGCCTGCATTTTGGATTTCCTTCACAGGCTAATTGTACACTATTTCAAAGTCCGATTCTTTTTGTTCAGCAAAACAACTGTTTGGACATATATACATACATTGTATTTAATTTATACTCTAACATATGTAACATGTATTGGTCAACCTGCCATCTGGGGGGGGAAAGGAGGGGAAAAATTGGAACAAAAGGTTTGACAACTGTCAATATTGTAAAATTACCCATGCATATATCTGGTAAATAAAAACTATTAATAAAAACAAAAACAAAAAAAAAGTGTACTGTTGGGGGGGGGGCAACCAGGTGGTGCAGTGGCTAGAGCACCAGCCCTGAAATCAGGAGGTCCTGAGTTCAAATCTGGACTCAGACACTTAACCCTTCCTAGCTGTGTGACCCTGGGCAAGTCACTTAACCCCAATTGCCTCCGGAAAAAAAAAAAAAGAAGAAGAAGAAAGTGTACGGTGAGAACATTTTCTCCCCCCTCCCTCAGTCTGTTGTTAAATATTTACCAGCATATCCCTGACTAGGGAGGATCTGGAATATATTTCCCATTATAACCTGTGTCTGGGTGTGTATGGGGGCGGGGTGTCGGTGGTAGGGGGAATTTGAGAGAAATATAGAAACGCAGCCTATTTTTGCTCCCCACAACAGTGCTGCACCTAATAAGTACTTTGGATGTTTGCCATATCTCATCAATATGGGTATTCGTATTCCCTCCATTGGTGCAGGGAGCACCCCACCCTCCCCTTCCGTCCCATGGGATTCTTGTCCACGGCTGCATTACCCACCACCTAGCGGGATAGTGGGACGATGTGATGACGGATAGACAGAAACTTGTAAATCTCAAAGTGCTACATAAATGTCAGCAGCCGTATCTCTTTCCATCTGGTCCCCCTCCTCTCCCTGCGTGATCAGCCCACCTCTTTTTCAGGGCACATATGTACTTTTCTTTTCATATTTAATATTTTAGCAGGAAAAATATCACTAGCATTGACATTTTCTCTATGGAACTCTTGTGAACTTCAGCATGCAGAATGGAAGGGTTGGGGAGAGCCCATCTCAAGCACTTATCAGCCCAACTCTGGGGAGAATTAAGGATCCGCCACCTAGTAGGACTTCGGGTGGTACAGGGAGGCCCTGGGTGAGGGTTCAGCCAGTTCCCCTGAGGATGGAATGGAGAGATGCAGATTTGTCCTTGGCAATGAAGCCGGGGCATGTGTCGCCTCTGCCACTGGCTACCTGTGGCCTTGCCTAAGTCACTTAACCCACTGAGAATTCGGTTTCCCCATCTGTTCAATGGGATGGGGGTTAGATTGGGAGCTCCTCATTTTTTCTGCTCAAAGTCTGTGGTGACTGCCAGGCTGGAAAGATCAGAGAGGATAAATCTTAACCTGAGAAAAGTGAGTCATCTTGTGGACATGAAAGAAAACATCCATTCAAAAATTCTCCTCTGTGGGAGGGAGTGGGGAGAGAGCTTCAAGCTTTGAATCTAATTCTGCCCTTTATCCCATCCCATAAACACATTACCCAGACAGCCCCTGGAGGAATCTTGCTGCCCGTTCCAGGATCATCCCTCTTTGCCCCGTGTTTCCTGGAAGAATGGAAAGGAAGCTGGAGGGGCCGGTGTGTTTGTACAGGCAAAAAAGGTGGGGAGGGGAGTCAGGGAAGGGCAGAGTTGGGGGGAAGTGGAGGAAGATGTTTGTGAAAGGAAGGGAGCTTTGGGGCCCCCTCCCGCCTCTCAGAAAGGAGGAAACATTACAAAGAGGGAACACTAGGGTGGGCCCTTCTCTGCCCAAGGTGCCCTCCAGAGGGAGGAAGAGGTGATAAATCAGCTCCCCTTAACTCTTCTCCTATATTTCCCCCCCCCCCCCTTCTCTTGCACGAACTCCACCATCACTCTACACGCTGGTCACTGACCCCAGTCTGGATTTGGAGCCCATGGATCTTAGCTAGTTCTTGGGCCTCAGTTTCCTCCTCTGTAAAACAGGGAGTCACACTAGCTTTTCCTGCCACTCTACATTCCCTCCTTCCTTGTGGGAGGGTGGCGGAGTGGAAGGAGGCAAGGCGCAATGGGCTCAGCGTTCGGTGGCTCCTAGCCACGCTCATGGTAAAGTCAGGCTACTCTTGCTCCCACCCCTGCCTCGTGGGGCTGTTGTTGGCAAGTCTCATGACGCCTGATGAATGTTATTTATTATTGCTATAAGGGAATATTCTCTAACTTGCATTGAACGGAGAACTGAGCTGACTTAATGCCTTTTTTGGTCAAATGTGAGCAGGACAGGAGAGCAGAAGTCCCAGACCCAAGCCCCGAATCTGCTCCTGTCGGCCATTTCCCAAGAAGTCCCACAGCAGGGTCTGGCGCCGATCTGGACGGCAAAGGGAGTCTCCTTACCTGGAGGCCCCCACGTCCGAGAATTCACAGGGGGTGTAAAGAGCATGACGGTAAAGCGTTCTCACACCAGTTTTGGCTTGACCTTGTTCCGTAGGCACAGGGCTCTTAGTTCCAGGACATTAGACAGCGCGGAAAGCAGATTCCGGGCAGGAAAGGGCTGACATTTGGCCTCCGAAGACACCCTTTGGAACAAAGGGCAGTCTCGTTAACAGCACACCTCCTGAGGGTCAATATTTTATTTATGAAGTTCCATATAATGGGCACATGAGGCAGCTAATGGTGCTGTGCACAGTGTGCTGGACTTACAAAGACCTGAGTTCAAATCTAGCCTCATTTTCCAACCAGCTGTGTGGCTTTGGACAAAGACCCTTGACTTCTCTGAGTCTCACCTGCTTCACCGTGAAATGAGAATAATAATAGTACCTACTCCACAAGGTAGTTGGGATCACATGGAATAACAGAAATAAAGCCATTTTTAAAAGTTAATTAAGTCATTTTTGGCACACATTACTTTATGAATCATGGTGGGAGAGAAAAATCAGAACAAAAAGGAAAATCTTGGGAGAGGAAAAAACAGAAAAAAGAAGTGAACGTAGCATGTGTGCTTTACATTCAGTCTCCTTGGTTCTTTTTCTGGGTGCAGATGGCATTCTCTGCCCAGTCTGTTGGGATCGCTTTGGATCACTGACCCCCTGAGAAGAACCAAGCCTTCCAGAGTGGATCATCGCACATTCTTGCTGTTATTGTGCACAACGTATTCTGCTTGGTTCACTCAGTATCTGTCCATGTAAATCTCTCCAGGCCTTTCCAAAATCAGCTTGTTCATCATTTTTAACAGAACAATATTCTCTTTCCTTTATATACGGCTACCAAGCACTTTTGCAAACCCTTACAAGTAAATGTGCATATGCACATGTGTATATATGTATTATCATATATATGCAGTTTGTAGCTATGTGCAAGGAAGCGGATTGTTTTTTTCCCCTGAGGCTGGGGTTAAGTGACTTGCCCAGGATCACACAGCTAGGAAGTATCTGAGTTCGGATTTGAACTCAGGTCCTCCTGACTCCAGGACTGATGCTCTAACCACTGCACCACCTGCTGCCCCAGGGAAGCGGATTGAAATTGGACTCGGGTCAGTCCCTGGCTGATCTCCTGGGGGGAGGGGCACGCCTGGTTTGGAGTCCCAGTTGTGTTTCCCAGGTAATCTTACAGAAGTCCCAGCCTCAGTTCTTCCATAAAATGCTCCTGACTGGATAGCTTTGCCTCCTGAGAATGACAGCTCTTTCCTCAGGGGCTGGCTCCATTGTGGTCTGTCTGGGGATGGGGCCCTCTGTCTGAGAACTCACCAGAAACAGCAAAGCTGTGCACCAAGACAAAGCTGGGGTGGGGGGGCGGGAAGGGAGTTCTTGGTCCTCTCCCTCCTCCTTCCCTTTTCCCCTTGGCCCGCCTGGCCCCTCCATCAGGAAAGAAAAGGCGGAAGCTGTGGGATGGGGAAAGGGGGGCCAGCCCCTCCTCCCCGGGGCTGATTGTTCCCACTTCCTCCCGGCACCCCTCCCCCGGCTGCCTATTGTCTGCTGACCACGGGGCGGGAGCTGGGCCCATTTCCCCTGGTTGTCCGAGGTGCTGGCCCAGGCCTCCCCAGCCCCAGACTGCTCTCACTTGGGCTGACCCGCAGGGCCCCAGTCCTGATGGAGGACTAGGGGGGGAGGGGAAAGGGGGGAGGGGGAGGGGATGTCCAGAAGGCCGGACTGGAGCAAGGACATCCCTGAGGTCGGCCGCCTCTGCCACTTACTAGCTCAGTGGCCCTGGGCCGCTCACCTTCCTGCACCAAATCCCAGTGTCTTCTTCTCTAAAATAGCCCCAATAACGTCTGTGGTGTAATATATAGCACATGCTCGTATATAGAATAATATCCCCAGGCTGACACGAGGATGCAATACCCAGGGTTTGGAAGACGACACAAATGGGACTTTCGGGTCCTGATGGCACAGGGGAGACAAGTAAGGACACTAAGCGGGCCCCGGTTTCTCGTTCGAAATGAACAGATTGGACCGAGTCTCCTCTGGGCTCCCTCCCAGCGCAGGGTCTGTGACCTCTGGAGGGGCTCCTGCCTCCACGGGGCCTCCAGATGGCCGAGCCTGCTGCCAGGAAGGCCGGGCCATGAATTCAGATCCCTCCTGGCCGCTGTCCGTGAGTGTGAGCTCTGGACAATGCTGCTGCTGCTGCTGCCGGACCTCGCTCTCCCCCGGACAGGGCAGCCCGGCCACTTCCAGTTCAGGGCTTGGGCTGCTGGAAGATCTGCTGGTTTTCCCATAGGCCAGTCGGGGTCAAAGCTGGCCCTGAATCTCACCCTGGCTCTCACTGCCCCCTCTCAGCATTCTTAATCACCAATTTTGGCTTGACCTTGTTTCCCCTAATTCCAGGACATCAGACAGCGGGTCATGAGATCCCAGATTGGATCAGCAGCCTGGCCCCTCGGTGCCTCAGTTTCCCCAGTTATTGTGGCAAAAAAACTTCATTCCTTCTCCTCCAGTTAGCCAGGCTGGGAGCCTCTCTGACCTGAGCTCTCTCGGATCTTGGCTTGTAACTGGGTCTCGGTTCTAAGGGCTCCAGCTTGGAAGAACCCACCCGTGACCCAGGCGGCCACCACACCAGGACGGAGCATCCGAGGGCCTTTGTGGAAGGCCGGAAGGTTCTCTCTGCACCTGCTGGTACAGAATGCTGTGCTGCAAGCTGGAGCAATACAAAATTAACTTAAAGTTTAGGCTTTCCCTGCTCTAGCAAATACTAGCAAGCTCCTCAGCAGTCCACAGGCTACAGCAGCTTAATATTCATAAAGCTCCTTCCCCAAGATCATCCTGTGAGGGAGGTGGTGTTTAATTCCTGGTATCCCCATTTAACAGTGAGGCAAGTTGAGGCTGAGAGATCACAGAGCTGGGAAGTATGGATGCTTCCAGGACTGCAGGTCTTTGTTCTCTCCCACGGTTGTTTGAGACTCTCTGCCATGGGGGTGGGACCTGGACTACTACCCACGGGCCTGGGCCTGAGTGGCCAGAGTCCAGCCTGACCAACAATGTGAAGGTGAAGCTGAAGGTCCGGGGGGGATAGAAAGAGTGTCCTGGAATTAGGAGTGCAGGGAACTTTGGGGTTGGTGAGGTCCAGCTGGAAGCAAAAGGGGGCCAGAAAGGGGCCAGCCAAGACGGGGAGCAAGCCTGGCTGTGGAATTCCCCTGGACACGGGAAGGGTAAGAACCGGCAGAGCCGTACTGAGGGACTGGCCAGTAAGAATACTTCTGAATGAGGCAGAAAGGTGAGAATAAATGGGTCATTGGGGGACTGTCAGTGGTCAAGGGCAGGGATAACAGGGGTCAGGGAGGGCTGATAAGTGAAACTTGGGCCAGAGAGGGCTGGGGAATTGACCAGGTCTCCTACATCAGGGGGTCGGGGCCTTGAACCCCGGGCCCTCTGACTCCCATTCCAGCATTTTTGCCATTTCAAGGATGCCTGTGGTGCAGTAGCTCCATCCTTTTGTTCCAAGCTTGCCTCTCCCTTTGCTTCTCCCTCTGAGTCATGACCACTGGCTGGAGGTTTGGTCTCTTCTGCAAAGCAGGCTGGCTAACACGGGCCGAGCTGGGGCCAGTTGGGGCACTGCTTGGACTAAGCAGGAGTCCGGAGTCCCCAGGAATCAGTGAGTCCCTACAGCATGAATCTGGGCATGTCACAGTCCCCCTATCAGAAAGACCCAGGGCCGGGGTGGTCCCCTTTGCTCTCCTGGACCTTTAGGTTCCTTTGTGATAAGAAAAAGCAGGAGACAAAGATAATGCTGAAACTTTGTGCCAGAAGCCACCCCAGGATGGAATGAAATGACTATGTGCAAGACTGCAGGCCCTGGAGTTTGGTATCCAAGATATAGGAATACTATCTGTCTTTATCTAGCTATCTTCCTATCTATCCATCTTTCCTCCCTCCCTCCCTCCCTCCATCCTTCTCTCTCTCTCTCTCTCTCTCTCTCTCTCTCTCTCTCTCTCTCTCTCTCTCTCTCTCTCTCTTTCTTTTTCTCTTTCTTCCTTCCTTTTTTCTTTATATGTAGTTACCTATCACTCTATCTATCACTTTTTCTAAGTTCTCTTTCTCTCTTTTTGTCCCTCTTTCTCTGTCTCTATCTCTGATTCTCTCATTGTCTGTCTCTGTCTCTGTCTCTTAGCTATTCCCCATTAGATGAGTACTTAAAAGATAAATGCAAACAGAAGAATTTCAAAATATTCACAACCAACTTGGCAGAATGCTTCAAATTATTAATAAAGGAAATGCAAATCAAAAAATACTGGGGTTTCTCCATATACCCTGAAAATCTCCAATAATGGCAAATTTTTATCCCCTTTTTTTTATTTTTACAATATCATAACTATCCCTAGTATCCCTTCCTGACTCTTCCAAAGAGCCATCCCTATGAAAGGAATTGTGGAAAAATAAACACACTAATACATGTTGGTGGAGCTGTGAAATGGTACCATTTTGGAAAGCAAGTCAGGAATTATGTAAATAAAATGATTAAAATACCTATGTCCTGTGTACCAGAGAAACATGGAAAGATATATGTGAACTGATGCAGAATGAAGTAAGCAGGATCAAGGAAACAATAAATAGTATATAGTACCACAACAATGTAAATGGAAAGATTAACATCACATCGAAAAAAAATTAAAAATGAATGTAACAGGCATAATTGAGATCAAGTAGAACTCAGCTGAAGAGATATGAGAGGACTCCCCTTACATTTTTACATTTACATTTTGGACTTTTCCAAAATTATTGGTTCAGTTGTACTGATCCTTCTCCTCCTCCTCTTCACTTTCTTCTTCCATTCTTCCTTCTCCTCCTCCTCCTCCTCCCTTTTCCTTTTCTCTTTAAAAAACACTAAGTATTCCATGCGGGATGGCTCTTTGGGAAGGGTCAGGAAGGGATACTGGAAACAGCTTATGATAATATAAAAAACAGGGATCAATAAAAACATATTTTAAAAAAATATAACAAGGCTAGGAAAGGGAGGGCTGTTTCATTGGCTTTACAGTCTTGGACACTGTTAAAGAAATTGTGGAAGGATAAACACACCAATACATTGTTGGTAGAGCTGTGAAATGGTACAACCGTTTTGGAAAGCAAGTTGGAATTAATGTAAATAAAGTGACTAGACTATCCACACCCTTTGAACCAGAGACTTCATTACTGAGTTATACCCCAAGAAAGCCACAGATAAGAAAAAAGACTTCATATATTCCCAAATATTTATAGCAGCATTTTTTGTGAAAGAAGATAATTGGAAATAGTGTCTTTCTATTAGGGAATGACTAAAAAATGTGCATGTAATACATGAATGCAATGGAATATTCCTGTTCTGTAAGAAATTATGTATGGGATGAATGCAGAGAAACATGGAAAGAATTAAGCATCTTATTTCTTACACAACCTATCTTATATCACAGACAAGCTGAATCTTAGGATTCAGACTTAGCGAAACCGTTTATGAACACGTCCACTGGGTCACCCAGCAGGGCCATCGATAGCCAGGGCAGCCCAGAGGAGAGGCTTTGGCCATTCCTGTAAAAGGAGTCGCCTCCCACAGGTTTCCATGAGTGGTCAGCCAGGCAGGAGGGGCACAGATGGAACAGCTGGGCTCGGGAGGCATCCAAGAACAGAGTGCCAGAAATGACTTAAGGACACATTTATGTCTTAAAAGAGACCGCCTCAGCCTGACTGCTTTCAACCCAAGCTGCTAGCTGGCCGCTGGGCCCTGATCACCCTATCTCAGATCTCTAACACACGGGGAGAGGGGGGTTCATGGAAAGAGAACTGGATTTGGAATGAAAAGACCTGAGTTCAAGTGCTGATACTTTAACTATTTTCTCCTATGTAACCTTGGGAAGGGGGGGGGGGGATTTTAATAAGTGGGAAATTCCAGCCTGGAGAAAAGAGGCTTGGGAGGAGGGGAAGATGAACAAAGCATCCATTTATATCATCACTCTAAGGTCTGCAAGGCATTTTAAATACATTTGGTATTTACAACACCCTAGGAAGTAGGTACTGCTGTTAACCCATTTAAAGATGACAAGACTGAGCCAACGAGAGCCTCAAGGCAGGAGGCTTTTAACTTCCACCTCAAGCTGTCCTCCTGCTCCCATGGGAGCTTGGCTCAAGGAACAAAGACTGGGAATGATGAATGAAAGTTCTATAAAATCCAGTTTAGGTTTGATGTCAGGGAAAACTTGCTTGTAATTGGAAGCATCCACGAATGGAATGGGCTGCTTCAGAGGGCATGGATTCCTCCTCACTGCAAGTCTTCAAGGACAGCCTGGATGACTGACAAAGTGTTGGATGATGCAAAAGTGTTTGCAGCAGCCCTTTTTGTAGTGGCAAGAAACTGGAAACTGAGTGGATGCTTGGAGAATGGCTGAATAAATTATGGTATATGAATGTTATGGAATATTACTGTTCTGTAAGAAATGACCAGCAGGATGATTTCAGAAAGACCTGGAGAGACTTACATGAACTGATGCTGAGTGAAATGAGCAGGACCAGAAGATCATTATATACCTCAACAACAATGTTATATGAGGATGTATTCTGATGGGCGTGGCCCTCCTCAACAAGGACATGAACCAAACCAGTTCCAATAGAGCAGTAATGAACTGAACCAGCCACACCCAGCGAAAGAACTCCGGGAGATGAGTGTGGACTACAACATAGCATGTACACTTTTTCTGTTATTGTTCACTTGCATTTTTGCTTTTTTCTTCTCAAGTTATTTTTACCTTCTTTCTAAATCCAATCTTTCCTGTGCAACAAGATAACTATAAACATGTATACATATATTGTATTTAACATATATTTTAACATATCTAACATGTATGGGACTCCCTGTCATCTGGGGGAAGGGGTGGGGGAAAGGAGGGGAAAAGTTGGAACAGAAGGTTTTGCAAGGGTCAATGTTGAAAAATTACCCATGCATATATCTTGTAAATAAAAAGCTATAATAGAAATAAATGACCTGCAGGATGATTTTAGAGAGGCCTGGAGAGATTTCCATGAACTGATGCAGAGTGAAATGAGCAGAACCAGGAGATCATTATACACGACAACAAGAAGACTATGTGATTATCAATTCTGATGCACATGGCTTTTTTCAACAATGAGATCATTGAGGCCAGCTCCAATAATCTTGTGATGAAGAGAGCCATCTGTACCCAGAGAGAGAACTGTGGGAACTGAGCGAGTAGAATTTTCACTCTTTTTGCTGTTGTTTGCTTGCATTTTATTTTCTTTCTCATTTTTTTTCTTTTTGATCTGATTTTTCTTGTGCAACGTATTTGTGGAAATATATAAAGAAGAATTGCACATGTTCAACATATACTGGATCACTTGCTGTCTAAGGGAGGGAATGGGGGGGGAAAGGAAGGGAAAAACTAGAACAAGCTTTAATAGGGTTGAAAATGATTCCTGTATATATTTTGAAAATGAAATGTTTTAATGAAAAAAAAAGAACAAGCCAACCAGCTGGCCCCCAAGATACTTGTGAACCCCGCCTCCCACCTCTGCTTACTCTCCTTTCCCTAACCTAGCACAAAGCTGCCCTTCTCCAGGATTCCTTCGCAGGGCTCCTCCCTTAGCCCAGAGGCTGGTACCTTTCCTCCTGACATGGGATCTCACCTTAGAGCTACCTTGTTATTTGCACGCTTTCTACTTCAGGAGAAGGTAAGTTCCTGAAGGGAAGAGATATCCTCAGGCTTAGCACAAGGCCTGGCACAAGAGTGCTCATTGGCTCTCCCCTTGCTTTCCAGGGATCTCTCAGAATCACCTTAGCAAAGGAGCGTGCCCAGAGGAAGAGGAGCCGGGCGAGCTTCAAGATGACTGATGTGTGATGGTGTACTGGAGCATGCACTAGGAACCATCCCACAAGCTCCACTAGTTGCCAAGTGACAACCAGGCAATCATTTTGAACCCAGTGAGCCCAGCCTGCCAAGCCCCCATTTTTCCCAGCTTCTTGCCTAGGACCCCTCCTCTCTGGTGCAATCTGTCCTTTCCTCCCTTCCTCTCCGCTCACTATCTCTCTTTGTTCTTTCCCAACCCAGAGACCCAAGTTCCCCTCGGTCCCCATTTCCTTAGATTCTGAGCTTAATGCTAGCTGCAAAAACTAATCTGATAAACTAGTCCCTGGCAATCTTGTCATAGGATAATAGCAAAATCAGAAGCTACATTTATATCTTGCTCCAAAATTGACCAAGTTGGATTGTTGGATTGACCAAGTTTCTTGTTGGATTTTGAGCTAGAAAGTGCCTTTACAGATGAAGCAATAGGAGACTGCCAAAGGTCACCTGGAGCTGGAGGGAGGGCCACGTCTCTTGACCCTCTCCTCTGCTTCCTTCCCACTCCAACACTTGGAGATAGTGACTCAAAGTACTAGCGCTTTCTGCTAAGAAGATTTCATTTGTGTGGGAGATTCTCATGATGGCTCAAAGCATTGGGGAACTGTCAGCAGTGGGAGAATGTCAGAGCAAATCAAAACTGGAACTGATTTTAGGGGTCATTCAGTCCATCCTCCTTGCTTTATATATTAAGTGACTTAATGAGCTCCCTCACTCACTTGGCACACACGGTGTCCCAACTCCCAGGCCTGTGTTCATTCTGGCAGTGAAGGCTCATTTGGAGGCAGGAGCCGGGCGTGCCTCTTAAAATGAGGCCCTGAAGATGGACCAATGGCCAAAGGGGGCTCTCCAAGGGGCTCAGGAGCCTCTCTGGGCAGAGTCTGCGCTGAACAGCAAAGTGGGGAAAGAAGCAATGACCAACAGGTTTTCCCCAGATGACTCACAGTAGGAGTGAGCACTGGAGATGCTCAGTGGAGAAGTGGGAGTCTGGGGAAGAGACTACATAGGGGTGTGTAGGATGGGATGACAGCCAGAATGAACCAGTGTTCAGTTGGAACCCCAAGTCGGTCTGGGGGGTACTGGTGCTCCTCTAGGCTGGGATCTATTATTGGAAAGGGTCCTGTTCCCTTTGCAGCCTCACTCTTGGCCCTGAAATGCATGACTGTCCCCAGAAGGGGGTGGGAGGGTTGGCCTTGGCCCCCCCCCATAAACCCATCTGCCTCCTCTTTGTGGCCACAGAATCAAGGGGGAGTACAGTGGAATGGAGGGCTGCAGCAGCTAGTAATATGCTTCCCAAGAGCTCGGCTGACCTGAGGGAGAGAAAGCGGTTTTTGATGATATCCCTGGACGGGTCACTTAACCCTGATTGCCATCTCCCTAAAACAGAAAAAAAGAAAAGAAAAAAAAGGTGATGAACTTACTGGTGATAGACTGACAGACTGGAAGACTGGCAGAGAGGAAGACAGACTGGCAGGTTAAGAGACAGACAGATTTACACGGTGATGAACTGACAGATAGACTAGTAGAATGATATAGAGACAAGAAGACTGACAGGCTGACAGACAGATTGGTTGAGGGACTGACAGACAGACTGATAGATTGACAGGATGAGTGATAGATTGACAGAGAGAAAGAGGAACAGGCAGACTGACAGACTGACCAACAAACTGACTTACAGGCAGATAGGCAAACGGACAAATAGGTTGATAGACTGACAGACAGACAGAATAACAGACAGATAAACTGACAGGTTAACAGACATACTGACAGGCAGACTGATAGGTTGACAGACTTACAGACAGAATTGCAGACAGACAAACCGACAGGATAAGAGACAGACTGAAAGACAGATACATACATAGACTCACAAGCTGATCGACAGGAAAAAAAAAAATGCTTCAAGGCCTACTAACTCTTCAAACAGGTCTCGACTTTTTTCCTTACTGTGCGGGTCCAGTGCTCTTGGACAAGTGACTTCTCTCCCCTGGGCCGCTGCATGAAGGCATTGGGGTACAGCAGGGCTGCTTGCCCTTTTTGTGTCCTGGCTCCCACGTAGGCTGATGAAGCCCACAGACCTCTGCTCAGAAGCGTGTTTTTAAATGCATGTAATAAAACACACAGACTTTCAAAGTAAACCAATTATTCTGAAATACAGTTAGCAAAATGCTTTTTAAAAAAACTCAAGTTCACAGATCTGAGGCCTTTGTTCACAGAACAAAGTCCCTAAGGCCTCTTACAGCTTTAAAGGTCTAATGCACCGATCTAGTGTGGTTTGTTTCTTTTTCTCCTTTAGAGACACATAAAACATTCAACAAATACTTTTTCATGTTAAGAACAGGGAATATAAATCTTCTGTCAATAGGTACGAACACTTAAAGTACTTTGATTTCATAGTATGACCAATTAAGGGATATAGGAAGAAACAAAGGGGAAGGAGGAAGGGAAGTAAGAAAATAAATGAGCAGGAAGAAGAGGAAGAGAGTGAGAGAGATCAGAAAGGGAAACAGGAAGAGGCCACAAGATTTCAGATTTAGATGGGGAACGATCCTTCATTTTAGCTTAAGAATGGCAAGATTAGGATAGAACTCAGGTTTCTTGAGCCTCCTCCAATGAGTATGTTGCCTTAGATAAAAATAGAAAAGGGAAAAAAATGGAGAGAAGACAAGATGATATAATGGAAAGAGCTCTGGATTTGGTGTCAGAAGCTCAGCTCTCCTCCTCCTTACTTGCTTTACCTTGAAAAGACCGCTCCCCCAACCCAGTTTCTTCCTCTGTGAAGTGAGGAAGGGCTAGAAGAGATGCTTTTGGTTCCCTCTTCATCCCCGAGCAGGTGACAGACCATAAAGGGGGCCCACCTCTAACATCTTATGCCATGGTTCTGGGGAGGGGCACATCTGAAGCTGAATCTTGTACAGAAGCCCAAAGGAAGGGGAATCAAAATGGCACCATGAGCACCAGAGCTGGAAGAGATGTCCGACTACCTGCCATCTAGGGGAGGAGTTGGGTAGAGAGGGGGGTGGGGGGAATTGGAACACTAGGTTTGTCGAGGGTTAATGTTGAAGAATTATCCATGCATATGTTTTGTAAATAAGAAGCTTTAATAAAGGAAAAAAAGAAAAAAAAAAAAAAAGAAAAAAAAAAAAAAAAAAAGGATGTCAGAGGCCATCTGGACCAATCCTCTCATTTTACAGATGGGGAAACCAAGCCCATGGAGAGGGGCTGATTCACTCACAGCCACGCTTTTGGGGAACATCAGAGGCAGATTCTGAGACCAGATCTGATTGGAAAGCCAAGAATCCTTCCATTGTATAACACTACCTCCTACTGGGCCAGGCTGCCTCCTTCACAATGTTGCCACGTGGCAACAAAGTGGTCGCCCCCTCCACAAGCCCTCCTCAAACTTAGTTTTATGGGAGAAGGCTCTAACTATTTTCAAAGAAATTGTTAGGATCATATTGTCACAGGATTTGGAGACAGAAAGGGGAGCATTTCTAACTCTTTTCCCTTTAAATAAAATTGAGAAATTGAGACTCATGGAATTAAGTGACTTGTCAGAAGTAGCATGGGCAGAGCTGAGATTGAAACCTCAGAACTTCTGACCTCAGATTGACTGTTTTGCATTACCTAAAGCTGCTTCCATTATTTTAAAGCAAAATGAATTCGAATTCATTTTGCTTCAATGTGTTTGCCGCCCTTTTAGAAGGGAAATATCACAGCCTCCCTGACAGCGGTGTTCCTAACAAGAGCTGGAAGAATAGGTCTACTATGCTTCTTCCATGAAAAGTGCCTATTCATATCCTTTCCCCACTCATCTCTTGGGGAATGGCTCTTGTTCCTACTTCTCTCAGTCCTTTATATATCTTGATATCGAACCTTTACCAGAAAAATCTTCTTGAAAGCTCTTTTCCCTATTGTCTCTTTGCTGATTCTATCGTTTTTGCTTCCACAAAAAGCTTTTCAATTGTATGTAATTAAAAGTTTTCATTTTATCTTTTATGATCACTTACTTCTAACTCTTGAATAGCTAAAAGCTCTCCTAGACACACCAGTGAAGAGATCTCCTTTTCTCCTCTCATTTAAAAAATCACCTATCGCTCCTCTCTGGGTGTGTGTGTGTGTGTGTGTGTGTGTGTGTGTGTGTGTGTGTGTGTGTGTGGTGTGTATACACACACAATTCACAATAGAGGGCTGCCCTGGGCAGGAAGGAGATTAGTAGGTAATGATCAACATACCAAAAAAAGCATTCTTTAAATGTATGGAAGAAAACAAAGAGATACAAGGGACGCAATATGGTGTCTTGTTACTACCTTGTTAAAATATCTATGTAACTAACTTATTATATTTGAACAGGGTAGTAAGTACATATGAGAAATATACATTTCCTTAAAAAAAAAAACTCAATCCAACCATAAATAGCGCAGAAATTCAATGTGTTACGTAATCCGTTCTCATCCTGTTCTATATGTATTGAAATGTGTGTGCCTGTTCATGATTAAGATCACAATAACATTTTTTAAAAGCATGGTGTTCCAGTTTAAGTTCTGCCTCTGACATTTATTACTTTTGTGATTTCGGGCAAGGCATTTCATTGGGGATTTCCTTTGTTTAAAAAAAAAAGGGGGGGTGGGGGAATAACGAGGGATTGTATCAGATGGCCTTTAAGGTCCGTCCCAGCTCTGAGGTTTTGTCATTCTATTTTCCTACTTCATTAATTTTAAAGGGAGGGGCGGAGAAGACTCCTTCCTAAAATGGCCACAAGGTGGCAGCAGAAACAAAGCTATAGCCATCAAGGGCTGGGCTTGCAGGACCGGAGGGTTCAGAACTTTTTCTGCTTTATGTGTGTCAACTCCAAGCCTTTAGGGCATCATGAAGTCATCCTCAAGCTTCTAACCATCAAGAATGGCCAAAACCAACCCCCTCCCCCACCCTGGGGATTTTCCTGGACAGCTTTTAGTATGGGTGTTTTTTCTCCTCGTTTTATTCTTAGTGTTTTCACTAAGCAAGGAGCTGCTTCTCTCCCCCATTAAAGGTGGATTCCCATTAAGTGGGGACGGCCTCCTTCCCGGTACCGAGTGGTCTCCAGGTCTCCGCACAGACCGGCCTTCTCTTATTCGTATTTCCAGCGGTATTTGAATGCGAGCTCCCGGGGAGGGGGGGGGGGGAGGAAAGGTGTTTCTGCCTGGCTGTGACACCGGCCCCCGGCCTGGCACACGCTTCACTGAGGATTGTAGACTGACTGACAAAGCAGCTCCAGAGATTCTTGGAAGTCTCTCCCTCAGGTTCCTCCCCCCAGGAAGCAGAGTGGGAGGCAGGCAACCTGCTGGAAAGAGAGAAACAACGTGGGCTGGTTTTTAAAAGCAATTTAATTTAGCACGGCTGAGGATGGCAAAAAATTTAGGTTCTAATGATCATCCCAAAATGATCTCTCTGGAAAGGGATCTTAGAACTATGCCCCAATTCCTTTATTTATTCCAGACATGAAACCTGGGGCTTGGAGCGGAGATATGGTTTGGGTTATTCTTTCATTCACGGATTTGATTTATTTCACATAAATTTAGCAGATTATTAAGCGTGCAGCCAGCGTGGTGAGCATCGCGCTCGATGCTGGGAGACAAAATTCAGATGTGGGAAGTCGCTGTTGGGAAGCTCGAGGTCCGAGGGGGAGATAATTCACAGATAAAACAACATTAAATAATAGATCAATGATGAGACGTGCTGATTGGTAGCCTAAAGTGGAAGCAAAGCAGTTCATGGGACAGACGGAAACGCCCACCCGGATGGCTGGGTTGGTCAGGCTGTTGGAGATTTCCAATATATGGGGAAATCTGGGCAGCCTTCATGGAGGAGGCATATGAGGGGGGGGGGGTTTAAAGGTTGGGTGGGGCAGTGGGTAGAGCACTGGGCTTGGAATCAGGAAGACTCATCTCCCCGAGTTCAAATTAGGGTCTCAGAGACTGTGACCCTAAGCAAGCCATGTCACCCCATTTGCCTCAATTTCCTCACCCGTGAAAAGGTAAAATGGCAGAACACTGCAGGACTTTTGCCAAGAAAACCCCAAATGGGGTCGGGAAGAATTGGGCGCAGGAACAACGATCGGAGGCTGGGTAGAATATCTACAAGGGAGGGGCACGGGTGGAGAGGGGGCATTTTGGGTGCAGAGCGGAGGCAATGCCCGGGGCAGGTTTAGAGGGGCGGGAGATCATAGGAGAAGGCGGAGATGAATGGATTCGGGAGGGGAACACGGAATGATGGGAGGCTATGGTCAGATAAGGGGATTCTAAAGCTCCAGACCCCGGAAACGGAGCCAGAACAAAGGCGGGGCCACGAGCTGGAGTGGGAGGAAGCCCCAGGCTGCTGCATCTGGCTCTCAGCAGGAGTGCGCAGGCGGGCACACACTCACACACACACACTCACACACACACTGATACTCCCATTCACACACTCACTGATACACACACACTCACACTTACACACATGTGCCAACACACACACACGCACATCCCACTGGAGCGCACACAACCTCTGCATCCGGGTTACGCGGCCTCCCGGCCAGGCCTGCAGCTCCCAGGTCTCCTGCCCCTTCTCTCCCACCACTCTAGATCACGTTTAGGAGGCAAAGTCCGTGAAAAAAAGCAGGGTCTCTGTGACTCCAGACTCTAATCTCGCCTTTTTGGGCCCTAATTAATGCCCGGACTGTCTCCCTCCAGGGCATTCTGAGGCTCAAACATCCGTAAAACATCGTGTGCGCTTTAAAGCAGCACACGCGTCTCGACTGTTTGAAGCCTGACCGTTATCGCCGCTTGAAGGCGGAGCACGCGGCTCGCGCTCACTTTGTTCTGTCACCCAGAAGACACGGAAGCTCAGAGCAAAAGACATTTGAAGAAAGTGCAAAGCAGGATATCTGAGGAGACGTGGGGGGGCCGGGCGGGCCTTCCTGTCCCAGAGGCCCCCCGCGGCTGACAACTTCCGGGAGGCTCCAGCTGGGGCGGCAGCTTCCGAGACCCCGGGGGAAGCTCTCTGCTCCCATCGGCTGCCTTCAGCCCCTAAGGGGCCTCCTCCAGGCGCAGGGAAAGCCCTCCCCAGCACGGTCAGTGCCACTATTCTGGCTCTTTGGTGCATCTTAGCCTGCCCAACAGCCATCCGGGAGGGCGTTTCCCTCCGCCCCATGACCCGCTCTGCTTTCGCTTTAGGCTGCCAATCAGGGAGCTGGACTGACAAAGCTCCCTCCAGTTCTTCAGGGCCCTGACACGTGTTCGGGCGCCAAGCGGTCTCTTGCCAAAAAAACTTTTATAGAACTCACACAGAGCGAGCGCTCGCAGGGCGGTCACAAAAAAGCCAATGCAGGGACACCCTCGAGGTCTCAAAAACTTCAGAGCTCATTACGGGACACGGGGGACGCCCGCGCGGCTCAGTGCCACGTGCCCTCAGCAGGACAGGCGCTGTGCCATTCGGGCAAAGCGGAATGGAATTAACTCAGGAGAGAGGTGAGAGGTGCTCGGAGCCCAGCAGCCACTGTCCGACCCGCCGTCACGTGGTGGACCCGCCGTCACGTGGCCCTGGCAGTGACGCCATCTTGGGACCCTTCAAGAACAAAGGGTCCCAACCCAAAACCCCAGTCCCCCATCAGCACCAAGGGACTGGGTAAAATCGGAGAGCTTTGCTCTGCTTTAACTTAGTCCGTTACCCTCAGCAGGGCGATCCCTGCAGCCCTGCCTATAAATCTCCATTTATTATGGAAGAAAAGAGTTGAAATCGCTGTCAGGAGCAGAGGAATAGAGTTCTCGGTTTATTGCGAGTTGGGTCGGGTTCTGCTATTTAGGGTCTGTACCATCTTAGACAAATTACTTTAAGGCCTTTGGGTCTCATTTTCTCCTTCGTAAAAGAGAGGATCCTTCCAGATGTTCGGATCCCCCTCCAGGGTGCCCCAGCGCCTAGCACCCGCCCTGTAACAACCAGGCCCTGGTCCCCCAAGCTCTCCGAGGGGGGGCGGGTTTCCGTGAGGAAGTGCTTGCAAAGCGCGCCAGTCACTGACCAGTTCTCTCCGGAAGCTTCGCACCCGAGCTTCCCGCAGTGTAGACAGCACTGCGGATTAGTCAGTAGCGCGCGCGGTAGCCCGGGATGGCTCCCTGGGATAGGGAGGCTGCGCGTCCCGCTGGCTTGGCTTTGGCCTCTCGGTGCCACAAGGAGTGTTACATGGACAGATGACCAGCCTGTCAGTGGCGAAGGCACGATTAGAACTTCAGTCTTCCTGATTCCGAGCCAGGACTGGACCCGGAGTCTCCCAGACCTCCCCTCAGGGTACATTCCCGACTTGAGGTGGCCTCCGCTTGCGGGTGTGTCCCAATGCTGGAGCCGCCGAGGACCGGGTCCAGGATCCGATTAGGGGCGGTCTGCGATGTACTGTTTACTTTGTTATGAAATAGTTTAGGTTAACTGTAGTTTTCAAAAGGGGGCTGTAGAGGAATCCAAGGGCGTGTGTTTGAGTGCTTTGAAAATCTTTCCCTGTTTTATGAAGGTTAGTTGTTATAATTTCATGTTTTATATGACTTATGTAAATGATATAATTTTACTTAAAACCACAGCTGCCAGCGCCCACAAGACTTTCCTTTCGGGCACCGGAGGGTGAATGGCTTTCTCTGGCGCGTCTTCATTTGCCGGGATTCCAGAGATGGTAAAGCACCCCTGCTTCCCTTCTCCCTCTCACTTGAAAGGTGGCCATCCAGAGCTGGCCTTGCCGAGATCAGGGGGAGACCCAGCTGCGCTTGGGAACAGAGAAGCCCTGTTAGAACCTTGGCCTAGGGCTTTGGACCCCTTGCCCGCAAATGGCCCTCATCTTTGCCAGGACTCATTGTTTTTCATTTAATTTTATCTTTTGGAGAACATGTGCCCCGACCAACTGCACAGACAAGTCCTGGAATGCTTCATACCAAGTGGGAATGAAACAGGCCAGATGGTGTTTTCTTCAGACCCCTCCTTTTTTTTTTTTTTTTTTTTTTTTTTTTTGCCTTTAAATTCTTCTTTTGTCACCCGATCCCCCTCCCTCCCAATGGTAACTAAGCCATAACATTAAACTGGATTGAATCATCCATCCTCTCCAGTCATCCTCACCAACTCTGTCCTCTCATCGGCAAGCTCATTAGAAACCATAGTGGAGAAATGGCGGCCCTTTCTCCGGAGCCACAGTGACCTATCTGGAAACTTCCAGGGCTATGGTAATACTTCATTTCTCCAGTCAGAGAAGAGTAGTAGCACCATTTTTGTTTATAACTGTGTGGGGTCATCTAAGTAACACCTCAATTACACAGAGTAAACTAAAGTTAGCCTAATAAGTTTATTTTTTCAGAGTCACTTATCTGGGGACCTTCATAAAAGAAAAGAATTAGATAAACTAGGTCTCAATAAGAGTCATGCGCTTTGCTAAGTGGAGACAACATCTAGTTGCTTTTACTAAACTGAGGCATTAGGTCTCTGGTCCACATTATTTAAAAACTATACATCCGAGGGGGCACAGACGCTTGCCAGATATAAAAGTTATGACAGCAGCACGCATGGACTCTCTGATGGTGAAGGACAATGAGAAAAACTACAAGAAACAGAGCCCCGAATGCTTAAGAGCCTTGCAGTCTGGAGTGATTCAGCTCAGGGGAGAATGGCCCCGCCATTTCCTAATAGTTGAATAAATTGATATGCATAATGATTATCCTGGGAAAAGATTAAATTATAGAGTCTTAAGAGTTGGAAGCGACCTAAAAAATCTCATCCAACTCCTCAATAGTGGAATTCTTTTCACAGTATCTTCAGCCCATCTGGCCTCTGCGCTGTAACACTCCCGTTCAGTTATGTTCAGGGTACTCTCTAAGTATAAGAGAGATTTCCATCATCCACAAGGTTTAACATTTTATGAATTTTAAGGCTAAAAGGGATTTGTTTCTGTTATCTTAAAAATTTACTTGGGCAGGACAGCTCCAATAATGCTAGATCAATGAGGTGCTACTAAGTAATGAATTCAACAACTCACTGTCTGGATAAGCTCTAATGGCCCTGCGCATCCCTAATGGGAAGTAGTCTTGCTTTTCTTTTTTCAGAGAATGCTCTTGCTGTGGTATTCTAAAATCACGATCAGAGTGGGAACAAGGGTAAGCAAAGTAGGCACCTGCCTTGGTGGAAGTCCATGATAGGGCATGGCAAAGGTCAGTTTTTGAGAATTTTTTTCAGAAATGCACATTTTTCTTTTTTTCTTTAGAAATGTAAATTTTAACACCAGAAAATAATACATCTCTGATTATGTATTTATTACTTCGGGCAGGAGTTAGATTGCATGGGTCTGAAGAAGATGTGCAAGCCCTAGCCTGTGGTGGCTTGTGACAGACAAAGGGACATACTTTTCCATTCGGTCTTCTGCTGATTTCTTCTCTAATAATTCCCAATTTTCCCCTTGGATCAGTTTCTCCCTGAATCTTCTGCCTGTCCCACTTGTGCTACATTTTTCCCCATTCTCAAAAATCTCCACTTGATTCATCATCCTTCATTGTTAGCTTTTGTCTTCCATTTCTTCTCCTCTTTGTGGTTAAAACTCCTTGAGAAGATTCTCCTGGATCGTTATCTCTGGTTCTCTTCTTTTTCTCTCTCTTCTTGACTCTTCAGTATGGCTTCTGACCTAGTTGGTCCTCCTTCCAAAGGCACCAGTGATGTCTCAGTGGCTTAAAGCCAATGGCCTTGGACATTGATGGACAACCTTTTCTCCTTGAAATTCTCTCTAGATTTTCATGCCTTTGATTTTTTGTGGTTCCTTTCCTATTTGTCTGGCACTCTTTCCTAGGCATTAACCATGTGTGCTCCTCAAAGTTCTGGCCTGGTCCCTCTTCTCTGTCTGTAATTTTTTACTTGATGGTGATCTCATCAGATCCCGTGGATTTCACCATCACTTCCATGCAAGTGATTCTCAGATTGGTTTGTCTAGCTCTAACCTTTCCCCCCAGATGCTTTTCTCCAACTGTCCTTTGGATATCTTGAACCAAAGTTGAATGTATCATGTCCCTCCATCCAGCCAATCTCTCTCATCTCTCTAACTTGCTTACTCCTCCTGAGGAAATCACTGAGGCCAGTAACCTGAGGGTCATCTTCAACTCTTTATTTTCCCACCCTGAATAGCCAATCAGTTACCAAGTGCTGCTTTATATTTTCTTTTGTCCATGCTCCCTCTGGCCACCACTATGGTACAGGCCCTCATCACCTTACACCTGGACCACAGCAATAACTGGCTGATTGGTCACCCTTCTTAAGTCTCCCTCCACTTGATTCAGCTTAAATGGATCATTCAAAAGTGGCTAGTTAGTCTGGCCATGGCACTTTCCTATTCAGGGAGCTCCCGATGGCCGCCGGAATCAAATATAAAATACTGTGTTTGGCTTACAAACACCTTACAAAAACCTGCTCCCTAACTTTCCAATTTCTTTATAACTTCCACCCCATGATCCAGCGGTACTGGATTGCTTGTTACTCCTTTAAAAACACTCCCATCTTCTGACTCTGGGTATTTTCACTGCCTGTCCCCAGTGGTTAGAACAATCTTTCTCCTTATTCCCACTTTTTAGTTTTCCTGGCTTCCTTCAAGTTTCAGTTAAAGTTCCATCTTGTGCAAGAAGTCTTTCTTAATTACACATCAGATAACCTAAATCAGATTGCCTATTGTCTCAAGAAGGATGAGAGGAGGGAGATAAGGATAAAGTTTGGAACTCAAAACTTTAAAAAAATTTTTTAAAAATTTAACATGTTGTAATGGGCCAGAACAAGGAATTCTTACAAGGTGTTAAATCAGTGGAACTGATAAGACAATGGTTGTCTAGTTTAGCATGGTGATTAATAGTTCTCTAGTTCAGTACATGCACTTAGTACTTAATATAATTCTACAAGATTGACATGTATGTCAATGTATGTAATTATAATAGATGGTGATGTAATTATAATAGAGTATATAAGAAGCCAACTAGAACAGAGAAAGAGAGAGAGAGACATTCCATCTTTGACCAGGCTCCTGGTGGCTCTCCTCCTTCCTGTACTTTGGGAGAGACCGGTTCAGACTCAGAAAGATTCGGATAATCTCGGAGACAGAAAGAGACAGAAGACTGGAGGCTGGAGCACAAGCTCTCGGACTGAGACAGACTTTAAGACAGAGACCATCGTGGTGGTCCTCCTGCCTCCCCCACAGAAACCAAGATACATTCTGGAGGACCTCAAGAAAGCTGGCCCAGGCCCCTCTGGGGAAGGAAACTAGATTGTGAAGGAGATAATAAAAAATTTGGATTTTATCCCTGGCTATTCTCGTGGTGATTACTCTGCTGAAACGAAGGCTGGTCCAGAGACCCCCAGAAAAACCAATCAGAACACTACAACATGTAATTGGGGGAAAAGAAAATATTAAATTAATAATATAATATTAAAATTATTAAAAATAAAGTACATTATAAATGTAAAAAAAAGGAAAGAAAAAGCCTTTTTCAGTTCCCCCGTGGGGCTAGTGCCTTCTTCTGTTATTTCCATTTTCTCTTGTACATTACTTATTTAAAAATAATTAATTTCTCCATTAGTGAGGTCCTTAAGAGAAGGAAGCATCTTTTGCCTTTCTTTGTACACTGTATAGCACTTAACACAATGCTAGTGCTTCATAAGGACTGCTAGCTGATTATCTGATGTTAGTTGATGGTATTTAGTACCTTGATCCATGTTTAGGCTGCCAAAAAAGAAAAAAAAAAACTGGAAAGCACAAGATTGCTGAGAATAGAAGGGTATGTGGTTTATTTGGAAAGAACCTCATGTCCCATTTATTTCCTTAGCTCAGAGGAGGTTGCTTTTATAGTAAGTTTATGAGTTGTAGATAGGAAGCTATCCCACTCACAAAAGTAGACTCACAATCAACTTCAGGGGCCTGGAGTACTGGCTGGCAACAGAAAAGATTCCTCTTTGGAGCAGATCTCTTTCCATTGTAATTTCGGCCCATTTTCTCTTGTTGGGTCCTTTAAAAAATAACAGATGTTCTGTGTCTTCACAAATAACTATATAAAACCATCAGGGAGTTAATTATATTACTGCCAAGTCTTCTCTTCTACTAATTGAACACCATAAACTCCTTTTCACCTCTATTTACTCGGCTTCTTCCCATTCTTTTAGTCATATTTATGGGTTAGATGCTCTCCAGATTCTACACAGGAGAATAAAGTAAGTAGAAGCAATGGGATACAGTGGATAAAACAGAGCTGGGTTTGGAGTCTGGCAGATGTGGCCTTGAATCCCTTCAGTGACAGTTACTGACTGTGTGACCAAAGGCAAGTCACAACCTCTAAATGCTCAGACGACTCCCTAGGACTTCTCCATTAAATTATGTGGATCTGTGATCTGCATTGGTGGGGAAAGTTCCCAACAATAAAATGATACTTTGTGAGCCACATTCTTCCACATCTTGTGAATGTCCTACATGCTTATCTATGTAGAAGAGGATTTCTTTTTCAAGGGAATACAATACAACTTTAATTCTTCAAATGCTTCTGATAGCAGATGCCATGTGTTCGTTGTATGGCACCCCATTAAGTCTGTCTTAATGGAATCCATGAAATTGGGTTTCTACTAAGGGTGTTTGGGCCAAAACGAAAGATATGTACTGATAAGATAATATACAATTGTATGGCAGTCCAAATTGAACTGGTTCATAAGTACATTAATCTCTAACAGGTGTAATTATTTATGGGACACTGAGCTGGGCCCTGAATTGAATAAGAAGGGGTTGGACTAGATCACATCTGGGTAACTGAACAGCTCTTCCAATAATGCTAATTCCATACATTTGTTTATTTCAAATCATTTTGCTGCTACAAAATCCTAATTTTTTTAACACTGATATTTTTCAAACTCCACGGGTAAAGTTGTCCACACCTGTGGGGGCCTCCATTTTTTCTCCTCCCACCTTCTGAAATCTGGCTTTTAATCTCATCACTGAGCTAATGCTCTCTCCAGCTACCAATGACCCAATCCCAAATGCTGCCATTAGTTCTCATCCTTTGTTGGCCTTTGGGCAAAGCTGATGCTGCTGATCACCTCTCCAACCTGGCTTTTTGTAGTACTGCTCCATCTTGGCCTGACATCCACCTCTCTGATCACTCCTTCTCAGTCATTTCTGCTGGAGACAATGATTTGGCTCAGGGATTTCTGGCTCTAGCACTGTGCTGTCCTGATTGGGGGATGCTGCATGTGGTTCACTTTCTCTAGGAAGGCTCCTACCAGCTTCCTCTCCTTCCCTCTCCTTCCTGGCTATCTTCCCTATGGCTGCCTTGCTTCTATCATCTGTGAACTCTTTACAGTGCCATTCCTCCTCCACCACCCTTTCCAGATGTGGAACCATAATAAAGTAAGTACAACCATTGCTAACATTTCAAAATTCTCTGGACACCACATCCATCTGTGTAATCTATTAGAATGTAAGCTCCTTGAGGATAAAGACCACTTTATTTTTGTATTCATATCCTCAGTGCTTGTCCCACAATAAGGATCCTGTAAATATGAATTCATTCATTCTTTCATTTATTAATTCACACATTACTCATTTACTAGGAAGAATTATTTACTCACGTAGCTCACCTTTTTCAATCATACTCATTCCTAATGGTGTTTTGCTCTTCTTATGAACACATATTTGATAATATGTTGCAACCAACTTGGACCCACCATCAATCAACAGCATTTAAGCTGAGTTTGAAGAAAACTAAGAAGCAAAGGAATGTATCCCAGACATACCTAACTGGGGAAATAATCTGACTCTCCTTGGGTAAACGGCTCCCAGAGCTTTATATTCAGCTCTAATCGCTCTTCTGTGTTCAGGTCTTACATTATCAACTATCTTTGGACACTTTTGAACTGCATGACGTGTAGGCATCTCTAAAATAACCCATTATCCTTTCCTCACAGCTCTTTACTCACAACTCTTTCAAACTTCCATTTCTTTGGAGAGCATCACCATCCTTCCAATGACCCATGATTATAACTATATAACTGTGACTTCTAATTCTCCCTCATTCCACATAGCCAGTGTCCAGTCTTGTCAATTTTACCTCCTCTATACCTCTTTTACTTCTACTTGTTCTATTCATTTGATGACCACCCTGTGTCAAGCCCTTCTCTCTCCTCAGCTGGTCTAATACAACGGTCTCTCTTGTCCTTTCCCAATCCATCCCTCTATTTAGGAGTCCTAACCTACTTGCCTAATGTACAAGTGTGACCACGCCATTACTCTGTTCAAAAAACTTCCTGAAGTTCCCTCTTCCTTGTAGGATCAAATGCAGAGTTGTGTTTGGCTCACAATCCACTTTTCTAGTCTCCTTGTCATTTGCTCATTTCACTCATTCTATGGACCAGCCAAACAAGCATTCTTTCTCATACTGCTTTATACCGCCTCTTTCCATGACATTACATAGCTACTCCCTGTGCCTGGAATCATTCCTTCGCTTCTGCATCTTACAATTACTAGCTTTCTTCAAAGCTCAGCTTAAATGCTGTGGATTGATAATGGGTCCAAAATGGTTGCAACATATTATCAAATACATGTTCATAAGAAGTGCAAAAAAACCCCACCATTAGGAATGAGTATAATTAGAAAAGGTGAGCTATATGAGTAAAATAACCCAAATACCCTGTATCTCATGACATAGTAAAAGGATGCAACTATGTTATATGTTGCATTAAGTTGATTCTCTGTAGTGGGGTTGTAGTAAGATGAGAAAAGGAAAGATTACTACCAGCAGTAGTACAGAATCATGTGGATGAAATATCTATGTAAGAATTGAACAATGAGACACATGTTCCCCTTGAATTTGGTTCTTATTCCAAGAAGCTTTATGTTTTCACAACAAAGCATACCTAGCAGCTGATTTAGCCTCTCCTGGCCCCGCCTCCCCGCTCCGCTTTTTATTTTTCAAAACAGTGGACAATTCTTCAACATTGGCCCTTGCAATCCTCCTCCTCTTAAAACAAACAAAAAAACACCTTTGTTGAGGAAGATTATTCCCTATATTATACATTGTATAGGTAGAAGTAAAAACAGATTTACAGGGTGCTTTCTAGTTTACAAAAGTATCTTACATATCTGATCTAATCCTTTTAACAACTCTGGAGTCAGGGACTGTAATAATACCTATTTTATAACTGAGGAAAGTGAGGCTGCACGATTAAGTGATTTGCTTAGGGACACAAGCAGTACCTGTCTGAGGCCAGTTTTGTACACAGGTTTTCCTGATTCAAGGTTCAGTGATTGACCTGAGTTTCTTGGAGTGTAAGTTAGCATTCTATTAGACTAGATCTATTAGATTATTATAAATAATCTATTAGATTAGCTCTGTAACCACCTTCATTCAGTGTTACAGTATGGCCAGGGCTGAGCTTTTTCACCTTGAAGTTTCCAAAGTTTCTCATGCTTCCTGTTAGTTATTTATCAGATTGGGGATGTTATCAGGGAGAAATAAAAACAAGACATTTAAATACAACTATTAGTGGGAAAAAGTTTATCCTCAGTGAAACCTCAAATCATTTCTTCTTCCAAAATGTCAAATAAGAAGGGTATCACGTCTTCCTAAATTTTCCAATAGATATAATGATGTGAATTAATCTGATATTACTTCTATAAATTTAGGGATATAACTAAGAGCAGCCTGATATGGTGCAGCTGGAAGGGACTGATTTGTTTAAAAAAAAAAGAAAGGATGCAGTTTTCACTTCCCAATGTTTTACTAGCATCTCATTTTCAGTGATTTTTGGCAATTGAAAGTACAAAAAAAAAAAAAAAAAAAAGGCAGACAAATTGGAGTCAGACCATCGTGTTAATAGTTGAGGTCTTTATTTAAATTTTTATATACAGTAAAAGTGCTGCCAAGAAACCTGCAGCAATCAGACAAAACATAAATGTAAATCTCTCTTAACAATTAGCAGCTTAAGATCTAGCAACTACAGTGTTACGTTCACAAGTGTCATTTCTGAACTTTTCAACCCGTGCAAGTGAGTTTTTATTCTTTTACAAATTGAAAAAACACACTTACAGTCTAGTCAATGCCTACTACGGTACCACCCGGCATACACAACACGCAGACAGACATATTTTAACTCGCTAGAGTCACATTCAGAAATCCGAGTTCCATTAGGTAGAAGGGGCAACCACAGCTCTATCAACCTTGGCTTGTTTCATCACAATAATATTTGATTTGGTTATTGAATGCATATTTTTTCCAAACTGGGAGGCAGCTCCTTTTAGGACCCAGTGCAACAACAAACAGAATTCAGCATTTCATGAAACTGTACCCTACAGACACGCAAGACTGGCAACGAAACCAAAACACTGAGAGGATGAGCCCAACAGAACTGTGTTCAACATCAAGAGATCAGCAAGAAGACTCCTTCAAACTGTCTTCTCGAACTTCGGATTGTCTCCCAATTTGGGGCATGGGGTGAGAAGGAAAGGAGCCCTAATCCTCCCAGACAGAGCCTGACTTACCTGGGCTCCCCAGTTTGAGGTTATGGAACGTGCTCAACACCCCCCCTGAGGTCTAATCAGAAAGAAGTGCCTTAGGTTTAACAGAAGCAAAGAAATCATCCTATGACCTGAATGTGGTCCCCGTCCCAGGACACAGCCAGTCACACACACACCAGGGTAGGCACCAACTCATACGAGCAATCCACGAATGCCCTTCCTTCAATGAGAAGAGACGTAGCCTTTACAAGCAAAGGAGCTAGAGTCAAGTTTCCCACAAGATAACAATTGTTAGACCATTAGGATGAGGTGACAGAAGAGATTCCAGGGAAGGGGAACATCTTGGAACCACCTTAGTGCAGGGGAAGTAATCGAGTCAGAAGAAAAGGCAGCAGGGTTAGGAACATGGGGAAAAAGTGGGGGAAATGCAGACATTTGGGAAGGGAAAAGGAACAGGGTTCAAGGGGGACGTAATTGTCTCGTCTTAACTAGAATGAGCTTTTCTATTGGAAAGAGGAAGATGGAGAACTTTCTATCCCTGTCTGGCCTGGGTCTCAGGGCTTAATGAGCAAGGTATTTTAGTAAGGGCCAAGTTCAGAGTGGAGAAGAGAACAGAGAACGAAGGAGTGAGGCACCAAACACAGACCTGAGGCAAATGGAGGGGAAGCCCCTGGGGTGCACAGGCTGCTCCCCAGAGTTTCCAGTGTGCACTACAGTTAATAGTTTCCACACAACTTAAGAGACGTTCTGGCTTAACGAGTGGCAAAGAGACTGGGCTTAAGAAAGATGATGTTTGTAGCGTGTATTTTGTATCTTAGAGGTCTCTTCCCTGTTTTTAGAAAACGTATTAAAATGGATCATGGAGAAATGCATAATAGTGGAGGAAACTATTTCAGCTACATAAGGGCATTACATTCTACGGCACTCCAGTTTTTTGTTTTTGTTTTTTTAGCAATAGTTATGTTTTTAGGCAAAACAAGACTTCCAAGTATTCAGAATTCATCTGTAATGCAGTGAAAAACAGGAATGATTTCATTTCAATATAAACTTGGATGGAATACATCTCCTTTTACTCTTTCTTAAAAAAATGAATCATTGCAGCTTCTCCTAGTTTGAGGAAAGGGAGAGGGAAGAACCAGTTCATGAGGGCAATTCAAGCAGCAGATAAGCTGCCCTTTGGAGATAGGCAGGGGAAGAGCAGGAGTACCTGAGTTTTGTGATTACAGAGGTGATATGCTGAATTTCTTGGAGGAGGCACACAGGGGTTACAGGGTTAGAAGGACTAGCTGGTTAAAGCTAAGCAAGGCCGGGGCAGCCACAGGAACCCTAAACCCTGCCTTCCCAGCAAAAGGGGCAATGATAATTTCGTTCAGGAATAATTTTTTGGAATGAAGAAAATAATTAAAGCCTGGCTTCCTATTCCTAGTGCGCGGCATTCTATGTTTTGGTTGCACAGAATTGGAGCCAGGGAGAGAACAGCAGGTACAGTTCGATACTGGGAATGGTGCAGAAACTCTGTGCCCTTTGTGGAGAGTCAGAAGCATGCACTCCAATAGCATGAGGGTGTTAGTTAAAGAAAAGAGAGGGGCTGGCTCAATATCTCTCCACATAATAGAATTCATATTCAAAAAGAAAAAGAAAAATCACACAAACTACAGAACCCAGATTGACAATAATTCTGTTAGGAAAGCCAGTGAAGGACAGCAGATCACTGACAAAACATTCATACACATGCCTTAGGAACAGCCTTCATCACCTAACATATTTTCTTGTTCTCATTCAAGGGAATCATCTCAAGTTGCCCCAGGGAGGCAGCCAGAATAAAGCTTTGAAAAGAAGGCTCCCCAGGCCACAGAGCTGACAGGACAAACAATTTTCCCTACCATCAGCTAGAAACGAAGGATCACTTTGGCTTCAGTTGCTGGGGATGCTTTGTTGTATAAATAAAAAGAAAAACTAAAGTGATTGATTTAGGGCTGATTATTTCTTGATAAAGTCTCCTTTAGACTTTCCTAAAAAATGCCCCAGTTCAGCTTAGGAAATAAAGTAAATTTTAAGGGAAATACTCCCTATTTTGATAGTGCTGGTTTGAGATTCATAGAGTCACCATCATTTCCCAACTAAGCCAACTCCATTGGGGGGCGGGGGGAAATGATGGAGAGAGAGGAAAAATGTTCTAAGATATTGCAACTCTAAGCATGAGGCAACAGAGGGCGGCATTTGCAAGGTCTCACTTTTCCTCAAATTGTTTAGAGACAAGACAGAGCACATTTAATTATCCACACATTTCTTCATTTAAAAACATCACTTCTTTATTTCGAGGAAAAAAAACACCCTCCCAGCCCCTTCCAAAAAAAACCCAATAATTATAATTAATAATAATAATAATAACAATAATAAAAAATCCTATTAGAAACCATAAGGAAGCACTGAGAGTTTGAGTATTACATTCTTCAAGTATGCTGTTCGGATTTTTTTATTTTTTAAATCTGTGACTATACACATATATATATATAAAAAAAAAAAAAAACCTTAAAAGTGCGGCCAAGGGCTTTTGCTTAAGATTAAGTGTTTAGAGGGCTACTTCAAAATACTGTAGTAGGGACTGTGCAGTTATCCTGTCGGGCGTGACACTGTATCCTTGCAAAAGGGGAAGGGCCCAGATATAAAAATGACCACCCTTCGAGATGCACGTGAGTGGCTGCCATTAGCGTGGATGCGGTGGGGCCGATCCACGTGTTCCTCCATGCGTATTCCGCGGCTAAGGAAGATCCAGCCTGAATCCGTGACTTCAGACATGGAATGTGCTAGGATTTCTCAGTCAAGGGGAGCCTGGGGAAGGAGGGTCTGGGACGTTCCCAGACAAGGCAGGTGGCTAGGCCTAACTGGCTGAAGTGGACTCCTCTTTCTATAGGGTTGTAGTGCAGTAGTTCGAGCCGGAATTTAGAATGCCCATCGCTGTGCTCCGGATTGTGTTGGTTTATGTTAAAGGATCTTTTGAAGGTTTGCATCCCAGGAGAATCATGCTACATAAAAATGATCCAGGATTTTTGCCCAAAAAACTTCTTGGATAAAATCTAAAAAATACTATTGCAATCGCGTCTCTCAGAGAAAAAACGTTATTCTAAATGTAAACAGATTCACTCGACTCTTTCTTGTCGTTTAAAACTTCAGAGTAGTCAGGCTGCTGTCTAAATCTCTGCTGCATGCACGCGCCGGGGTCGGGGAGCAGCTGCCTCCGTGTCATCATCTTGGGGACGAAAAGAAGCGTTCCACGTAGCCAAAGATGGCGTCCCAGTGCTTCCATAGAAAGGCAATGAAAACCACAAGGAATAAAGTGCTGAACGTCCTGCTGCGAGTCTTCATGAGAGGGACCACACAGTTGGCTACGGTGGAGACAAAGACCAAGAGGACAGCCATCACGGCCAGGAGGATGTTGATGAACTTGCCCAGGAGGTTGCGGGCGGTGGCGTTCTCCAGTCCTTCCAGCTGTACCACCTGCTGCTGCTGCTGCTGCAATTCCATCTTGGAGATCCGGGTCTGGCACGCCTCCAGAGCCTCCTGTGGGCCAGAACAGGGAACAGGTAAGTCTTCCAAGAGCCCCCCTCTAGTGACAGGGTACCCACACTAGAAAGATATCACATTCAAAGCATGCACACTGGGGGGTGGGGGCTCTCTCAGCAAGTCAAGTAACTTATTGGCCCCTCAAGAAATTGGACAACAGCCCTGCTGCCCTGCGCTCTGCTCTGCCTGTCTCAGAGACTGCTATTAGGAAGAAGAGCAGTGGCTCTCACTGAACACGTTCAAAACCCCCAGGATTCTTCCATTCAGGACATTTGTCTTTCAAAGTGAGGCTCGTTCCTTTTAATTCGAGCAAATGACTGACATGTGGATTATTCCCACAGGGCACAGATGAGGCTGAGAGCCATCTCTGATGCTGCTGACTTTATAACTTCTGGGTTCCTCCTTCCCATGCCCTCTGAAGGCACAGATGGATATTTAGCATTGCTTTGTGGGTATGCACCAAACACAAAAAATGATAATCTAATGGCTCTGCTAATGAGTTTATTTTAATCCCTCCATGTTTCAAGGACACAGATTCCTTCTGACTGCTTATAGCAGAGGTTTTCATCCCATGTTTTATCCCAGAATTTCAAATAGGAAACCCAGACACTTTTACCTGGGCACATCACTGCCAACCTTCTGGGAGCTTAGGTAACATTCCTAGCAGTTTTATTTGATGGACTGAACGAGGGTGGGATTGCCTCCTATTTTCTTACATTTTTACAAGCTCAAGAGTCCAGCCAGGTAGGGACAGACTGAAAATGGAGATTTCAAGAAAAATGCATCCTAGGAAGCCTAGAAAAATATAGCATTAGGAGAAATGCTTGGAGTTAGTGGTGTCCCTCTCAAATAGATCCTTACCTCTGTGGGCCTCATATTACAAATTAACATTATTCATGTTGTTTCTATATTTTGATTTATTATTAACTGTTTTCTAATGGCATTTTAATCTGGCTCTGGCTGCATAGGGACTTTTGTGGGTTGTGAGATTGCTACCAGCAAGGTAAGTTCCTGACTCCCTTAAGCAGGCCTCTAGGTCATGCAGTACACAGAGCACTGGACCTGGAATAAGAAAGACCTGGAATGGAATCCAGTACTGTACATATGCTGGCCTGGGCTAGGCACTTAGCCTCTATCTGCCTCAGTTTCCTTGTTTGTAAAATGAGGATAACAGTATCTACCTTCCAAGGTCTCAGTGAGGAGTAAATGAAATAAAATTTGTAAAGCACTCTGTCAACCTTAAAGAGCTAAATAAATGTTGGCTATCATCCTCCTCATCAGTATCAGTGGCGGTTTATTTCATGATTTTTAAAAAAAATATCTACAAAGTTGTTACCACTCAGTAACACATTCTTGGGTAAGAAAGGTAGAATGAAGGGTGTTTATCCTTGAGTGGGAGGAGCAGTGCAAGGATGACCATTAATCTTCTCCCTGTCCCCCCTCTCCTTACCCAGGGGTACTGACAATGTTTCTGCAAAAGACTTTTGTTTGTCAGGTTAAGACAGCTGGCTACTTTATGATCAAGTTTAGTGGTCTCTGGTTATTGTGTAAAATTCAAAGCAGGACAGCTTCTGGATGTGTTAAAAGAGGAAACAGTCCAATATGCTTAGCTGAAGAGAATACACAGAGCTATCCCTTTGCTGGGACTTTCCAGTCTGCAGAGATAAACAAGCTTTCCAGGAAATGATGAAAGGAGTTTTTTCTCCAGCAAGAATGATACTCCTTTTTACCTAATTGATCCTCATTCCACATAGCTGCTAGCGCCCTTCCTGTTCTGGGTTGTATTTAAGCACCTTGGATTGCCCCTGCGCTCATTCTCTCTCTGCTTTCATACAAATATATGTGTGATATCCCTCAGAAGAAGCTCCTTGAGGGTAGTATTTCCCTTTTGTCTTTGTAGTCCTAGTAGTTGACCAACCCACTGACTGGCCAAGACTTGAGAGTTAGGAGTTTTCAGGAAACAAAGCAATCTTGAGTTTAAGGGGGTTATAGGTTGAGGGCTCATACTGTCTCTAAGCCCTGATACGAACCTGGATATCCCGGGCCCTCTCGTAAGACTGATAGGCGATTTTTTCCTCCATGCTGGCCAACTCCTGCTTTAAATTCAAGATCTCATTCTGATGGAGTTCCGTCAGATCATTTAGCTGCTCCTCTAATCGCTCACATCTGAAAAGCGGGAGAGAAAAACCAGAGAATATTACAAATTAGAATTTTTTTTGGTAATTTTTAAATTGCCTTCATAGCATATCCGATTCCCACAGTCACATGAGAAATGACAAGCAGAAGCTTTCCAAACAAAAATTCTTATCTATGAACAAATTTATCTTGTTTCTAGCACCACTTTTGTTGTTGTTGTTGCAATTAGCTATACCAAACTATCCCCATGATCTAGGTAAGAAGAATGCAACACATTTCCCAAATGAGGAACAAATTCCCAACTACAAAGTCCTACAGTGGGCCCAACTGGAACAGGTCCAGGTAACATGCTGGCTTCTAACTACCAACATTTGCTTCCCTCCTCAAGTCACAAGTGGATAGAGAACGGTAGCTTTTTCCAAAAAGAGAGAACTGCAGCTGTTATTCTATGCTTGAAATCCTCTGATAGGAGACAAACAATTGGTCTGCATAACTCTACTAAATACAGTCTCAATCTACAGGAAACATCAGGGAGGAAACTGAGAAGAAGTCATAAACTGGGGGTGTGAACAAATTCTATGGAGCAAAGAGACTGGCAACATGCCCACCATGTCCCAAAGCCCAGTGTGCCCAGAGCACACTCAAATGAACTTTAGTTTCAAGACCGCCATTTTCAGAATTTTTTTTCCCCTAGCAGAACCACCCAAACTTTGCTGTCAAGTTACCAGTGCCAACAAGCCAGAGGCACAAGACTGACTGTGTTCAGCACTGCCCAGTCACAACGTCTGAGGGCCAGCAGCTGCCACAGCCTATTCTATTTTACACAATCCATGCACAGTCAAGTTTATGTAAGGAAAAGAAATAAAAAACAGACACTAGTAAGTTTTATTTTAATAGCACACACAAAACTACTTCTACCTTGATTTGCATTAAAGCACCTGATTCTTTAAAAGATGTAACCCCATTTCTTTTACCCCACTCGTGAGTATAACAAGTGAAGAACAGAAGGTCCAGAGAAGGGAGGTGACTGCTCAGATCTGTCAGGGAAAGAGCAGTGAAGCCAGGGGCCAGGGTATTCACTTGGCTGTTTTATAAAGGTAAAATCTCCTTGTCTGAATGATCTGCTGCTCTCTAAAGAGCAAAGAACCAAACACTGAAGGGATTCATATCAATAATACCTCTATCTGTGGCTTCTTCTAGATAGTCCTTGTTTCCCCTCTTCCTCTAAGGATTTCTTAAATTTGGTCCATGAATTTATCTTTTTAACACATTTATGACTACTTTAATTGGTGTCCTTTGTAATACTGTGCATTTTTATTTTATGCATTTAAAATTATGATTTTGAGAAGGGATGCACAGGCTTCACTATGCTGACAAATGGGGTACAACAGCCCCCAAAAGTTAAACCTATTGAGGTGTTTAACATTCAACTGTATTCTCTGAGTAATGTTTCCACCACTAACTTCAAGGATAATTTAAAGTTAGCACATGCTTTACACTCAATTTTGTTCTAAATACACAAATATTTAGAATTTATTTTAGTCATTATTTTAAGGTTCTTTATTTTAAAATGTCAACATGAATCTATTTTTCAAAGCTTAATTGCTTGAGCTCAAACTGAAAACTTACTGTTTTAGTTTTGTGTTTTAGCAGGGGAGATGGTTAAGTTATAATTTGATTAGAAGGATTCCTTTTAACTTTACAAAATTAGAAGCAAAACCTGTTATCATGGCTCAGGAATCAATGCATAAAGATGTGTTTGCAATCAGTGACCACAGTATACAATGCATATTACCCTTGAAGAAACCTCCACTAAAAAGACAAATCCACAATTCTGTGTAGTTAAGATTCCTGATGAATGAGAAGCCAGATAACTTCATAGGCTTGGAATTCCTCACCTGATACATCACCTTCAGGAAAGAGGCTAAAATATCTGGAACCAGATCAGTAAAACAATAGTTTCCCCTTGTAAAGTATTTGTAAGCAGAATAGCTGAGGCAACTGTAGCACAGGCTAGGAGAAACAGGAAGAACTAGTTTTCAGTCAAAAACAAAAACAAAAAATCCATTTCTCCCATACCTCAAGACAAAGGACTGAAAAGCAAATAGTGATTGTGATCAGACTACCTTCACTATTTCACAAACATTACATCAGGGCACTCAGGTGTATTTTAAATTAGCCTTGAGTTTCTCAGAAACCTTGGGCCAAGTATTCACCAGAAAAAAGACAATATAGAATAGTGAACAATAATAGACCTAATAGAAGACCTGAGGCTTCTGATAAAGATGATAGACTGGATTAAGGTGGGCAGTCCACCTTACACACACACACACACACTTCATAAAACAAAACAAAACAAAAAAAAAAACACCCCAAATATAGCACCAGGCCAAATGATGATGAATAAATCCAGTAAGAAACTACAATGACCATTGCAAAACTAGACAAAGAATTATTCAGAACCTCTAGAGGTTCCTGTTCCTGTTCCCTAGAGAACAGGAAAGTGTGCTTGACTGAAAATCCAGCACCAATGAAGTCAAAGGAGATAGAGCCAAAATAGATATTTAGGAGATACCTGTAGCCCCTAAATTTCTGTACAGAAGCAGCAAGAGCACAGGGCTCCTACAAGAAAGTTCTAGAACAACTGGAAACTTACAATGTGACCTTGGAAGCAAGTGGGAATAGTAGTAATCAATCCCAAATATTTCCTAATTCTGGTTCCTTAAACATCCTGAAGGATGGATCTTGATGATTTCTTGCTCTGAACATCAAAGATTCAAGAAGGCCTAAAATCTATTAGCAATCTTAGCAAAGACACACTGTGAAATATGGAAGTTAATGCAGAAACCCAAGGAACTCAGGTTGAGATCAAGCAGGGTCAAATCCTCTAATGGAGGGAAGAGCCTAGTCCTAGTACAAAGTTCCAGTGTCCTAGAGCTGGAAAGATGAATAAACAGAAGAAGGCCCTATCCTCTCCACTATGAAAAGTTATTTTAGATCCAAAAATTGCCAAAAATCCAACACAAGAGATAATCACTCCATAATATGTGCAAGTAGAACCTCAAACAAAAAAATGGATCTTCCATAAGGAAGTATATTAATCTCTAGAAGTGAAATGGAAAATAAAAGCTCTGTGAGGAAAAAATAACTTAGAAAAAAAAAGTAGTAAAGCTCACTCAAAAAATGAATATCTTGAGAACTAGAACAGACCAGAGAGAAATAAGTGACTTCAAGAGACAATAAGAAACATTATAGCAAAATAAAAAGAATGAGGAAAAAAGAGAAAAAAATAATAAGCAGTACCTGCTTTCAGAAACACCTAACTTGGAAAATAGGTCAAGGATAATTTAAGGTTCATTGGATTCTCTGGATATTAGAATTAAAAAAAAAAGCCTAGATATTTTATTTCAAGAAATCCTAAGTGAAAATGAGTCAATTTATTAAAATGGGGGCAATGTGAAGAAAGAATCTACTGCTTACTTTCTGAGGGGAACTCCAAAGGAAAAGTCCTAAAACACTTATAGCCAAAATTCAGAGCTTCCATGTTAAAGAAAAAATACTGCAAATAGAAGTAACAGGGAACCACAGTCAAGATCACACATGACTAAGTAGCTTCTACTATAAATAAGCGAAGAAACTCTGTTCCTCTAATCTATTTATTATCTCCCTCTTTATGCCTAAATCATGGACCCATTTTGATCTTATCTTGGTATATGGTGTTAAGTGTGGATCCATATCTAATTTCTGCCATACTAATTTCCAGTTTTCCCAACAGTTTTTTCCGAATAATGAATTTTTATCCTTAATGTTGGTATCTTTGGGTTTGTCAAAGATTAGGTTGCTATATATGTATCCTTTTTTGTCCTTTGTATCTAATCTGTTCCACTGATCTACCAGTCTATTTCTTAGCCAACACCAAATGGTTTTGGTGACTGCTGCTATATAATATATAAGCGAAGAAACTCAAAATGAAATATAAACTTGGGGTACAATATTCCAAAAGGCAAAAGATGTAGGATCAATAGGGGGAGGAGAATCAATATTTCTTCTGAGTCTTAAAGTCTTCAAAGAGTAATGAGGGGATTAAATAAGAAAAACAGAAGACTCAGTGGAGTAGACTGGCTCTGTTCTGAGGGTTTTAAAAATTGTAAAAAAAGAGGTAAAAGGAACACAGTAGTGTAGAAGGCAGAAGAAAGTGTAGTGTTAGAAATTACTTTCTTATAATTATATGGATGAGAAAGTGGTATACAAACAGGGAAAGTTGTGGGAGAACATCTATGGAATCCTCTCTAATCTGTACTAAGCATATTCATACTTAAACAAATACCAAAAGTATGGTCTATAAAAACATGTGGTACTAAGTGTGGGTGTTTGGAGGAAGGGTGTTAAAGGAGAAGATGATACTGGGAGGGAATAATTATAAGCATAACAAACTTTCTTATCCTGAAGGTGAGATTAAAATGAACAGAAAAAATCTAGAAATTCAGGGAATGTCTATTAATTGGAGAACGGCATTATGGGATGTAACAATATTGCAAAAAAAAAAAAAAAGGAATACTACAATTATAAGAAACAATTAAAGAGATGATTTCAGAGAATTTTGGGAACTATAAACTTATATAGAGTGAACTGAAAAGAACTGGGATTATAATTTGTATGACAAGAAAAATATTGTTTAGAAAAACAATTTTTGAGATAATGATAAATGTTGAAGGGGATGTGGGAAAACTGGGACACTAATGCATTGCTGGCGGATGATCCAACAATTCTGGAGAACAATTTGGAACTACGCCCACAAGGCTATCAAATTGTACATACCCTTTAATTCAGCAGTGTCACTATTGGGTCTGTATCCCAAAGAGATCATAAAAGAGGGGAAAGGACCCACATGCAGCTCTTTTTGTGGTGGTAAGAAATTGGAAAATGAGTAGATGCTCATCAATTGAGGAATGGCTGTTATGGTATATGAAAGTAACTATAAAAAATGAAGAGCAGGCTGATTTTAGAAAGGCCTGGAAAGATTTACATGAATTGATATTGAGTCAAACAAGCAGAACCATGAATATATTGTACACAATAACAGCAAGAATGTGCAATGTTCAACTATGAAAGGCTTGGTTCTTTTCAGTGGTTCAGTGATCTGAAACAATCCCAATAAAGTTTGGATAAAAAACGCTATCTACATCCAGAAAGAGAACTACGGAGACTGAATGTAAATCAACATATGCTATGTTCACAGTTTTTTTCTATTTTTCTCTCATACTGTCCCAACATAATTCATAAAGAAATGTAAATTTAAGAAGTTAATATACATGTATAACCAGAAAATTAAAACAATTTAAAAAAAGAATTAATTCTAGATTCCATTTATTAATGAAGATTGAAAACAAACTGTATAGTGACCCCATATATAAGCCTGGCCCATAAGGGCATGACTCAACCAAAGCCTCTGCCAAGTCTTCCAGAACTGGGTGTAATATACAGTAAAGGCAGTGTCTGAGGCTTAAGAAATATCATTACAGGCCTTCTGTTTGGCTTTTCTCTGACCAGCCTGGACAAAGCTGAACACTAGTGCTGTTTTCCTTCCACGTAAAGCACTCGCAAAAGTCCAGAGGGATTGTGAAAATGGAGTAGCAATAATCATTGTGGCATGGGATTGGAGGGAGGCAGTTATGGGATGAAGAAGCTTGAGACTGTACTTCTTGACCAAGAATTCACAAAAGTTACTGATGTAAGTGCTTGTTTTTAATTAAGGTACATGCTTTTAATGTTACAATGAGAAAAATAAGATATCCTGTAATCAAAAATCAAAAAAGGGAAAAGCACCCACATGTGCAAAAATGTTTGTGGCAACCCTTTTTGTAGTAGCTAGAAACTGGAATCTGAGTGAATGCCCATCAGTTGGAGGATGGCAGAATAATTTATGGTATATGAATGTAATAGAATATTGCTTTTCTATAAGAAACAATTAGCAGGATGATTTCTGAGAAGCCTGGAGAGACTTACGTGAACTGATGTTAAGTGAAATGAACAGAATCAGAAAATAATTATACTTGGCAACAAGATTATGTCATGATCAATTTTGATGGCTGTAGTTTTTTTTTTTTTTCCTCCCAACAAACAACAAGGTGATTCAGGCCAATTCCAATAGATTTGTGATGAAAAAAGCCATCTGTACCCAGAGTGAGGGCTATTGGGATTGAATGTGGATTACAACATAGTATTTTCACCTTTTTTGCTGTTTTTTGCTTGCTTGTTTTCCTTCTCTTGTTTCTCCCTCTTTTGATCTGATTTTTCTTATGCAGCATGATAATTATGGAAATATGTTTAGAAGAACTGCACATGTTTAACCTATATTATTACTTGTTATAGGGAGGGAGTGGAGGAAGGAAGGGGGAAAATTTTAGAAAGCAAAGTTTTGCAAGGGTAAATATTAATAATTATATTTTCATGTATTATGAGAAACAAAAAGCTATTATTAATATTTTTTTTAAAAATAAGGTACCTATTTAGAGAAATGGACACAATGATTGAGATTCATAAACAATGTCCCACTGACCTTCATCACAAACTGCAGAGAGTTTTTCCCCTGGAGTAGGACAGAGCTTTAGCAATTGTTTCACCTATCTGCCTACAGCAGAGAAATCAAAAAAGAGAGGTTTTTGAGCTAATTTAAGCATTTGAACATTCACACACTAAAGAGCAGGTCTTACTTTAATCAATCAAGAACTTAGAAAGTTACCGATTACTGTTTTTCACACTGGGGACACAAACACAATGAGTTAGACAACCCTCATCCTTAAGAAGGTTGAATTCTACTGTCAAAAACTACATGGACACAAAAACACACTAAACACATACAGAGAGAAACTCAGTTTGAGGAAGTAAATGATTTACCTAAGGCTACAGAGCCTAAGGGAGGATTTGAACTCTGCTCTTGCAGAATCCAGGACCAATACCATCTCCTGTGCTGAGGGAGAAGGGGATAGGAGTAGGGAGAGATGGGAGAAGCCAGAAGACTGGAGAGTAGATTTGCATTTTTCTCCCATACAGAATGAGAGAAGAAATCAAGCAAGGACTAACAAGAAGATTGCCTTGGAGCAAGGGCCAGCAGAAGGGGGAAAGAATCATTGGTAATGTCACTGGGTGTCAGTGTTCAGTCTCCTCTCAGCTGCTTTTGTTCAGTAGCAGAGAAGAAGGGAGTGGGAAACTGAGGTCCCAAGTTCACCAAGGGATGAAGGATGGAAAGAGGGATGGAGGGATTCCAGAGCAGAGAAGAAAGAGGTAAGTTCCTTAGTATTAGGGCAAGAGTTGGGAAGAAGAGGAATCCCAGAAGTAGGGAGCTGAATTTGAGAGATTTGGGAGAATGATCTGAATGCTGATACATAATCTACCTGAAAACTTAATCTAGTTAATATCATATGAGGAAAGGTTACTGCTGAGTAACTGTGGCTAAGGGTGAGTCTAGAAATAAAAGTCGAGAGTAAGGATTATTGGGATCTTCATCCAGGAAAATCTCCCAAACAGCTTCCTGTGTTCTTTCCATTTAGAATCTATTTACTTTTCCTTCATATGCAATTCTAATAAGCTTGTGGCCTACCACAGGTAAGAAACCAACATTCTAACCAAGAGGTCCAGGTATGGCAGTGGAAAAATGAAAACAAACAAAAAAGCTCTCCACAAGAACAGATACAGAACTCAAAAAACACAGGCTTATTTAGCATGTGGACACATAGCCCTTCACACCTCCATGGACTCTGAAGGCTTGTATCCTCTTCTTAAAAAGATCAAATGATGTTTACTATGCTCTTAAAAAGCAGAAAAATGTGTTTTAGAGAGATTGTCATCACAACTGGTTAAAATTTAACTGATTCCATAGTTATTTGGAAAACTCACTTATTGAGAATACTTTATTTTCCAAAGCTGTTGGAGAAGGTATTTTAAGTATTTTAACATTCTCTGGCATAGAATAGCTATTCAAAACAGATTGGTTGAATAAGTGAATTGTTCCTGGGATGGTGATAGGAATAGGATCTAAGCTCCAGTGGTTTTTAAAGAAGCTTCTTGAGAGAAAAACAGAAACCAGTAATGCCTCAGGATGTTAAAGAATGAAATCCAAGTCTAGAGCTGATATAAGCTAAGAAAATAAGTTTGTAGAGGCTACTTTTGTCCTATTGTTTTCAAACTAAGGTATTTCCTATTAGTTTAATGGATTTATATATCCTCTTTCATCCTGGTGATTATTCTGTAAAAAGGAACATTTTGCCTACAGTAGAGAATAAAAACTGTCACAAGATAAATGAGTTTGGACTCCCTGTTGTAATGAGGAGATAATAGAGGGAGGACAAGAGTGGTTGCAATGCAAAGTAGCTCTTGGAAGTAATTTTTCTTTCTTAGCTTTTTTCCCACCAGGTCTAGATATGACATTAAGGCTTGTCAAACTGAAATCTGATGGATAAAAATATCAAGGAAGCAAGAATGACAAAGCCAGTCATCATAACTTCATCAAGAACCAGCGAAGGCATCAAAAATGGATTTTTCTGGCAGTTACCAGAATAATAGGTCATGTGAGTGCTACAGGTTTAGTTTATCTATATTTTAAGATATCATTTTACAAAGTCTCTTGTTCTATTCTTGTGAAAAAGATGGTGAGATGTGTGATCTGTGACTGTGGAGTGAGGTGGATTAGGAAGGAACTGAATGGCCCAATCCAAAGAGTACTAATGAACAACTTCCTCTGACACTGGAAGGAGTTCCCCAGTGGAGTCCCCCAAGAAATTAGTATAGTGCTTTCTGGTGGTTTCATGCGATACTTTGCTCATCAGATTTGCAGAAGATACTAAGGCTCCCAGGAGAACTCAATGAATGGCAGTGATGAGTCAGAACAGTGATTCAAAGCATATACAGCTTCTAGGGGAAACATAACAATGATGAGGTCCCCCTGACCTTCGAGTGCTTCTGTTCTAACAATCTGTCAATGATTCTAAAGTCTTCTGGCCTTTAGGTAGTCCCACAAACATTGCTGACTGTCAGATAGACAATCTGCTGGTCAGTGATAACTAAATTCCGGAGATAACAGTGAATAGACAACTTCTCAGGTCTACCTCTGGGCCATAAAATTATTATATCAATGACATGAAGAACTGGATAAATTTGTCTACTTGCTCCTGGTTCTTTGCTAAATCCTTTTGGAACTTAGTGCACTTCAATTGGTGTTACAATTACAATAAACTTTTTATGTCCTCTGACTTGGAGATGGGCTCAAGTTTGTACATTCTTTTGAGATACTTCACAACACTGGTCTCTGACCCCAACTTTTTGGGGTTTCCCTTCTGAACTTCAACAGTACCACTACTTCTGTCCCCTAGGAGTGTCTAATCTTTAGACACAAAAATGGTAATAGTTTAAGCCTTCCTCTTTCTTGTCCCTTCTTGGGCATTCATCAATATCTACAGATATATCTGTCATAGATATAGACAGACAGATAGACAGATAACTCTACAGAAAAGCAGAGAGAGGCATAGATATGCTATGGGTCACAAAACTGCCTCCACTAAGGAAAGTGGAGGACTTTGGGAAAGAATGACTTCTGGATGGGGAACAAGGCTCAGCTGGAGAGAGAAACGGCCACACCAATGACAGGCTCCTATTCTGCACCTGCACACCTTCTTCCCTGCCCCTGCTACGGTCCTTCCTCACCGATCCCCACCTACTTCTGTCTTCTTCCAATAAACCTCTCCTCCATCCTTCACCCGCCGGTCCTCAGCCCTTTCCTGGAGCTCCTCCTTTCCAAAATACATCCAGATCAATTATTACTCTCTTTGTCCAAGCCTCTGACAATTTGGTGCCACTTTATTTTCCCCAAACCAAGCCTTCTTCAGGTACCCCTGATCTTATTCCTTCCATCTTCTCCAAGAGACTGCCTCTTTCCTTGCCCTTCCTCTTTCTTCTCTTCCCTCCCTCCCTCCTCCCTCTTCAACCTCTCCCTATTTACAGCTTCCTTTCTCTACTGCCTACAAACATTTCCAAGTCCCCACCTATTCTTAAATCTTTTACTGGCCCCTACTATCACCTCAAGTCATCATTCTCTGCCTCTACTTTTACCATCAAACTCCTGGAAAAGTGACTCTACTTCCTACTGCTTTCACCACTTCCTTCCTTTCTTCCCTCCCTCTCCCCTCTCTTTGCCATCTGACTTCTAACCTCATCTCCCCACACTGATTGAGGATCTCTCCTGGAGATTATACTCTGCTGGATGTCATGACACTCCCGGCTCTCCTATCAGCAGCTGGCTGGATCTCGGTTTCCTGGGTTGGGTCATGAAGACCAGTACTTTGTGGGTGGACCTCCTGGTCTCAGTCAAGAGCATTCTTTTCTTCTGTCTGCACAATCTCACTAGGTGATCTCATCAGTTCTCACTTAATCACTGTCTCCTTGCGGATGACTCACACATTAAGATATCCATCCACAGAGTCTGTCTCCTTCTCAGCCCTTATCTCCAACTGCCTCTTGGACATTTCGAACTGACAGCCCAGACACATCTTAGACTGAGCAGGTGCAGAAAAGAATGCAGGACCTCAATCCTCCTCAGTTTTCCCATTTCTGTGAAATGTACCTCTAGTTTCTCATCTCCCATGTTCACAGCACGAACATACTATCTGGACTCCTACCTCTCATATCCAGTCAGTTATCAAATCCTGCCATTTCTGAAATATCTGCCACACAGCTCTTTTTGTTGTAGCTAGAAACTGGAGGATGAATGGATGTCCATCAGTTGGAGAATGGTTGGGTAAATTGTGGTATATGAAGGTTATGGAATATTATTGCTCGGTAAGAAATGACCAGCAGGAGGAATATAGAGAGGCTTGGAGAGACTTAAATCAACTGATGCTGAGTGAAATGAGCAGAACCAGAAGATCACTGTACACTTCAACAACAATACTGTATGAAGATGTATTCTGATGGAAGTGGAAATCTTCAACATAAAGAAGATCCAACTCACTTCCAGTTGATCAATGATGGACAGAGGTAGCTACACCCAGAGAAGGAACACTGGGAAGTGAATGTAAATTGTTAGCACTAATATCTGTCTGCCCAGGTTGCATGTACCTTCGGATTCTAATGTTTATTGTGCAACAAGAAAATGATATTCGCACACATGTATTGTACCTAGACTATATTGTAACACATGTAAAATGTATGGTATTGCCTGTCGTCGGGGGGAGGGAATAGAGGGAGGGGGGGTAAATTGGAAAAATGAATACAAGGGATAATATTATAAAAAATATATATATATATAAAAAAAAAAAAAAAAAAAGAAATATCTGCCACAAATGTCATATCCTTCTCCCAACTCACAAAGCTACCACCCTTATTCAGGTCCTCATCATTTTCCATTTGGACTATCACAGTGGTCTCCAAAGTCATGTCCCTGGCCTCCATCTCCACTTTATCCTCTTTACATGGCTGCCAAACAATGCTCTTTATGTGCATTTCTGATGCTACCATTCATTCACCTCCTTAATACATTTCCATGGCTCCCTACTGTGCCCAGGGTACAATGTTAATCTCCCTTCACAACTTGGATCTAACCATTCTGTCAGCCTTATTATGTTACTCCTCCTTCCCATACATGGTATATATACAGTTTCCTTCTTTACTTCTGTCTCAGAGAATCCCTTTCTTCCTTCAAGACTTAGTCCCATGTTCTACACAAAACCTCCTTAGCCTTAATTCCCCTCCAAATTGTTAGGGTCCTCTCTCTTCAAACAATTCAATATTAATTTGTTTTTATTTTCTACATATATACACTCCCTACTCCACAACATGCTGCTTTTTTAGAAAGAAAATAAGCTCTTTGAAAGCAAGGGAGGAGGTATCTCTGTATCTCCAGCTTTTGGCACTGTACCTACCTGTTTATTGATTAAATATAGAGTAGGTATTTAATAAATGCTTGTTCACTAACAGACATATAAAATGCTGGTTGCTATAGAAATCAAACTGAAAAAAGTTATGATAGTGTAAGGAGTTTTATGTTTTAATTTTCCCAACTGAAAACTATGGCTTGATGATTAATTTCTTCTCAAAAAGTAAAGGTTAATACTTAAAAGGGCTTTGAGATAATCAGATAAGCTACAATTTCAGAATTGGAAAAGACTTCATATATCTCTCAGCCTAAGGCTTTCATCTTAAAGAACCGGAAAATGAGGCAAAGAGTGATTAAGTACCTAGCCTGAGGTTTTATCCAGCAAGATCAAACCAGAATTAGGTCCTCTAATTGCCTTGATCTCCAGATCCCCAGCCTTCTTGCCTTTCCACTATATCTTCCTGCCTCAGTAGGACCATGATCTGCTTTTCATGGGAGAATGCTCTTTTAGGGGAACTATTGTAAGTCCTAGCATCAGGAATAACACTCCACAAGAATGTTTCTCTTATAAGGAAAAGAATAAAGATGGGGGAGGACAACATATGGAAAACAGCTAAAAAATGAACAATGTGAAATACCAAAAAGACTCTGCTTCCACCTTTCGCACAGTTATGCCTAAAAGAATCAGTCCCTTGAGAAACCTCAACTGCTATTGAACTACTTCCTGCTAAATCTGCTCCCATCCCAAAGTCCCACCAATATTTAATAAGAGTAACAGACATGTTTATCAGGACCAATTTCCTACATGGCTTTATTTCTCAGCCAGTTATTTAATACTGTACTCAAGGACCAAACACTATTTTATTATGTTTCTGTTAGCTTTGATTCCTTCAATCGACCATGACACAGCAGAGATCTACACTTGACATGTCTAGAAGAATTGTCTTGAAGAATTGAGCTTTAGAGACATGACTGCTAAAAGAGGCATAAGACGTTCTAAGGCACAAAACCCTCAAGTAGAAGCCAGAGCCCCCATGGGTTCCCCTTCCTTTCGGTAATGTTTCGTGCCCAGGTGACCCAGGAAATGTGGCTCAACTTCCTCCATCAGAAATGCATGACTGTTCCAGCAGCACTTACCTATATCGCTCCTCCTGTAAGGCCTGCATTATTAAAGAATAGTCCCTCTGATAATGCTCCTTGAGGTTTTCAAAGGATTCCTCTAGTCTGGCCTGCGTCTCTCGGATTTCCTGGATCTCATGAAGTATTGCATCAAACCCTGAGCTCTGCATCTCCAGAGTGTTTGTTTTGGAGCTTGATGCTCCCACAGGGCCTCCCCCAGTGGTACTGTTGGCTCCCACCGAGCCCGAGGTAGCACTGGAACAGTCCTCCTCACTACCATACTTTGGACTCGACTGAAAGTTGGCAATCACTCCCAGGGGCTTCCCCCCAGGCCCATCCTCTATCTGCCCTTCCTCTAAAGAGTCTTTCAGATTAGAGATATTGTCCGCACTGCCAAACTTGTTTCGAATTAATGAGGCGATCTCTCGAGGCTTGGAGACAACAGCACCCGCAGCTGAGTGGGTGGCCTGGGAGAAGCTGGAAAGTCCACCTTTGACACTGTCCACTACACCCTCACTGAAGCCAGTCACTTTTGCCCCCACATCCTTCAGCCCCTGGTGCATATCCCTGAAAACATCCTTGGGCTGCCGGGGGATTCCATTTTGCTCGACTTCTCGTAGCTTCCGATGATAGTGCTCTAGCTTTTTCTGCAACTGTAGGATGGTCTGGGCCGACTTCTGGTTTTTCTTCTCAAACACCTGCTTGATGCGGGCAGTCTGCTGTTTGTCTGCGTTATTAGCAAGTTTCAAGTATTCTGCAACATTATCGTCCCGGGCTGTTTGCTCGATTTTGATCTGTTCTGTGAGTTTTAGGATCTTCTGCTGCAGGTGGGTGATAGCTGCTTTGGTGCGCTGGGGGTCGGGCGTCCCATCCACTGAGTCGGTGTTGATGCTGCCGTCGGTGCTAGAGGTCACTGCGCTGGATGTCTGAGCAAGGCTGCTTACTTCCAACCGATCGATCTAGTATCAAAGGAAGAGAGGTGGACATTAAAAGGATGTTGAAAGTAATAGAGTTCATTCAGAATGGGGCCGGACACACTATCCACTCACATCTCTGGAAAAGTATCTACACAAATGATTTCTATAAAATGTCCCCTTTTCTGCCTTGCTGGCCTTCCTACAGGTGTATTTTGTGTTAAATGAATCACAAAGATTAAAAACAACCAATTTTATACTACAGATAAATTTAGCTACAATTGTTTCTTTAGAAAAAAATTCCTAAAAACACCTTTTAAATAGTGGCTTTTTAAAAAGGTGCTCTACCACTGTGTAAAGCAAAGCCCACCTCCTTTATCACATTCTACAAAAACAATTTAGTTAAAAACCCCAGCAATTTATAGATGCCCAAGTAGTCGTTTTAATTGATTTTTTTTTTTTTTTTTTTGAGGCTGGGGTTAGTGACTTGCCCAGGGTCACACAGCTAGGAAGTACTAAGTATCTGAAATTAGATTTGAACTCGGGTCCTCCTGAATTCAGGGCTGGTGCTGTATCCACTGCGCCACCTAGCTGCCCCCCAATTAGTCATTTTAAAACAATAATATAGTTCACAGAGTGAACTTTCATTATGCCTGTGCATTTTTACCCAAATAAAGTCAAAGCTTAATGGTTTTGCTCTGTAAATTAACAAAAGCTGGATATGATTTAATTTTCCCTGTCTGGTAGATTTGGATAAGCAAAAGTAAATGAAAAGACATCTTTAGAAGTGGCAAAAGAGTTTGTGAGAATAAATGAAAAATATTTGTAGTAATCCAGTTAAAAAGCAGGCCTATTTTATGAGTTCTTATTTTTTTAAAAAGTCTTTAAAAATAAGCTACCAAATAAAAATAATGTTAAAAATGCACTTTCCCCAACCCATAAGAATCTGTAGCAAATTCTGGTATGATAAACATATAGTAATAATAAGCTACAAGTGTGTAAGTCAACATGACAATATCCATGAAAATGAGAAATGGTCATTAGGGAGTAAAAACCTGAAAATATCAAGTGAGCAAAATGTTCAAAGTCAGTTCAAGTCAAGTCTTACAGTGTAAACACATTTTTCTCTTCTATGGGTAACCACATGTAGAATTGGAAAGAAACTGAGAAAGGAGAATCAATTTAAGCTCCAGAAAGTTAAGCTGTCCCTTCAAGATTGAGTTTCAAACTAGGGGAGAGCACAAAGATTATATAGGAGAAAAAACATTTACACTAATTCCTCCTGGGGAGAGTAGGTAATGAATGAGAGAGAAATTTAAAAAGTTTTAGAAACTGCTGCCTATTAAGGGAGTAATAATAAAATAACTACCAGAACATTCCAATAAATAATTTCTAAAGGGGATGTAAAAAAACATAAACAAAAAAAACCCAGACTCCTTCGCTCATACACTTCTCCTTAGACTTCAAGGAAAAGAATCTCCTCTCCTATATCAACCCTTCTCCCTATACATGTGTGAATATATATTTTAAGATCTTATACTCTTTGACTGATATTTCAAGGAAAAAACCTGAAGTACTTCTTCCTTGCCATTGGAAACTTAAAATACATGCAACTTAGTTTAATCTTTTCTTAGATTGAACTTATCCTTTTTTCCTAAATTTGTCCGAGTCCAGGGGCAGAAGTTCTAAGAGCATTTAGTACTTTGTTGGAGTCAATAAATTACCATTAGTGGAAATAAAGGCAATTAAAATATCAATGTTTTAATATTTGAAGGCAACAGCTAAAGAGGCTAGACATTTTGCCATTATTTTGAACATCCTTCTCAATTTTGCCAAATTTACAGGATCAGTAGATTTTAGTTTCACTTTTTTGGGCCCTACACGTCTTCTGTGGGAGTTTTTGTAAGCTGAAAAATGATCAAATGGTGGGCTAATTTAGCAGGAGGAAGGAAGAAGAGAAGGCAGGGTTCTGTATACTCAAGTCATCTGGAGTCACAAAGTAATTTGGGATGTGACTCCTTATGACCTTTAGATCTTCACAGATCTTTTAAAATTCTATCTGGCTCCTTTGAGTTCCACTTACTTTATTCAAGGACTCAAGTTCCATCTGAAAGCTGTTATTTTTAAGGTTGCTATCTTTGGGGAAAAAGAACCGACAAAAGTCATAAAAAGTTCAGTGGGAGCCTAAAAGGGTTTGCAACTTTTTGGAATGGCAAAAAGAAGTCAATAGCTAATAGACCAGTATAATTTTCCCCATGTATTAGATCTTCTTATCTTAGATTCTGAGCTATTATTTAAATGACCTAATAGAATGAATACTTCTAAAATATACATGTCACATAGGTGACAGGAAAAAGAATCAGTTTCTTAGACCTCTCATTTTCCTTCAGTGATTTGGGAAGAGTAGTTTTGTGTTCAACCCATCTGGTGACTTCTTAAAGAAGTAATTAGAAATGGATAAAAAACCTGATAGTTTCTCAGGGAAGAAAAGCGTGATTTAAATACACATGGACCACACTTGTGGCAAACTGGTATACACAAGCTTGTTTATATACTTTAAGTTTTAAAACACCTATGCAAGAGCCCTTCAAATCCCCTCTACTAAGATTGCAACTCCTAATACAGCAAGGCTTGTGGGGAAGGTTATTTCTGTCCTACCTGGGCTTTCCCGAGCCACAGCAACTTCTGCCAATGCATGGTTCCCACCACTCCCAGCTGCTACCATATCTACAACAATTCAGCTGACAGCAGTTCTCCTCAGACTTCATTCTTTAAATAAAACTAACCCATTATTTTGTCAGGGAAGTAGTTTTAAAATACCTGAAACCATGACTCAGCCCATTACTCAGTAACTCCTCCCCAGTTCTAGGCTGGCCTTAACTTTAAAGACTTTGGGGTTGGGGGAGTGGAAGGGAAGAAGCAAGATAGCATCACCAGAGTCAGGAACAAAGTTCTTAAAGGGAAAGCCACTGTGTGTACACACACACACACACACACACACACACACACACACACACACACACACATTTTAAAGATCGAAATTAAACTCCATTAAAGTAGCAATACTGAAGGAAGTAATGCAAGGATCACACTAGTCTTGTGAAAGTGGATTTTTAAAAAAAACGATAACCTTATTTAATTGTAAATATTTACAAAGTGAAAAAAAGTTTCCTTAAGAGTTACCTTTCTAAGTCTTCTGTAGGCATAACCTAGTGACCCACAGATTCTGACCCAGGAATAGTTAAAACAGTATTAAGATTAGTGATAGCGTGAGAAACAGTTAAAATAATGGCGGTGATATTAATAACAACAATAATAACACTACCACCAGTCTCAATAGGTCACTGTTTCAGAAACACCGTAAACACTCTTCCGACTATCCTCCTTGTTCCCTAATTCATTCCACATCCCATTGTAGCCAGCAGTCAAACTCAGTCATCTTGAAAGCACTGCCGAAGAGCTTCTGGCCAGCTCCCTGAGAGGTCTGCAGCTATGTTCAGCTGTTTGAAAGGCCAGGACTGGCTCTCGTTGTTTCCAAAGAGGTTAAGGTGATCCTGGACAAACTCTCCAGGAATCTAAATTCTATTCACTGACCTCAGTTGTCTATCTCAGATCCTAACAAGACACAGAGCTAACTGGATAGTACTTGGGATCTTAAAGGGGAAGATTGTCAGTGGCAGAAGGTGGACTGGGATCTGAATGCAAAAGCTGCACTACTTACTAGACTTAAGAACCCTCCCTGTGGGATTTTGGGATTGGGAAAATCAGCTAACTCTCTGTGAGACGGCCTCTGAAGTGCCTTCCCCTTCTCCATTTGCGATCCTATGGCCTTTTTTTAAGGGATCTTTTTGCTGTTTTTCAGTAGTTTTTTAGTCATGTCTGATTAAACCCTATTTGGGGTTTTCTTGGCAGAGATACTGTAGTGATTTGCTATTTTCTTCTCCAGCTCATTTTACAGATAAGAAAACTGAGGCAGATGGGGGTAAGTGACTTGCTTAGGATCACACAGCTAGCAAGTATCTGAGGCCCCACACTCTATCCATCTAACCTAAGGCCAACTACCCAGGGACACTCTCCATGAGGACAGTCTAGATTAAGGCAAAGGGCTGAGATTCAATAACCTTTAGGAAAATTCCCTGTTAGGTCTCAGTGGAAGATATGATCTTGTGAAAGAGAGAAAGAAACCTGGCCCAGGCTCACAGTGGGCAGAAGAGCAGGGCTCTATTGCCTCTCCCTAATAAGTCTTAATCAAATGTGAATTTGGGATGTTGACTGTACAACATAATTACTTTCAACATAATGAAATAGTATTTGGTTTGCATGAACCTTAAGCAATATATTCTAAGTTGCTCTCCAGGTCAGTAATACAGTTATATGTCTCAAGAGAGGAGAGTTCCCTTTCTCTTTTATTTCCAGTTCTATGACTGACCAAATGGAGGCAAACAGGAAAATATAGTTCACTTCATAGAAATTAATTTTTCTGCTAATTTTAAGAAGTATATCTACTCTGTAAAGTTTTGTGCTGTAGGTATTGAAACACATTTTCTAGTTTAGGGCTACAGCTTTTTCCAGTAAGTTATGCTTTCAGAATCAAAGTTTAGGCCATCTTCTGCCATGGACAGCTGGGTTCTCCTTTTAAGGTCCCAAATGTCATGCCCCCCAAAATACATTAAAAAAACCCCACAACTTTTTCTTCATTATCTGCAACTAAAAACTGTCTTCCCTGTGGCAAGCTTCCTTGGAAGTTCTCTCAGAAATCTTGCTGAAGTGAAACCCTTCTCCCATAAGCTTTCTGTTCTCAATGCCTTGGGGATTTCCCTCTTAGTTTCTCTAAAGAAGACTCTTATGTCATCTTGAGTCATTTGCACATTATTCTCACCACCAGAAGGGGAAATAGCCAAACACTGAAACTAGATTTGTGGAAGCTCCTCCTCCTTTTTTCTTTCTTTCTTTTTTTTTGTTGTTGTTCTAGAGTGGTAGATTTCAGTCAAAATGATTTTCTTTCCCTCAACTGGGTTCTCCCAGAGCCCTTTCTGTTAGTTTATAAAATTCCAATAGGTGTTTTTGCTTTTGAAGTGATTTTATAAAATAAATGGGGAGGATTTTTAAAGGCTCTTCACTACTTGGGAATTTAAAGTACCAACAAATCACCAAAACAGAGATATGGGGGTGGGGAACACCTCCTTGGTAGTAGACAGGTATTCAAATTAGGCCTAAAGACATTGATTCTCAATGCCGAATAATAAGTTCATTTCTAGAAATATATTATAGAAATGTTTCCTATGTAAGTAACTGGCTTGGTATAAATTCATAAGAAATGAAGTTAATGACAAAATAATTTGTCATTTGACTGTTTCATCTTATATTTTAAAAACAAGAATTTAAATTTACTGTTTACTAAGCCATCCAGTGGCTTCCTAACACCATGGAAAGGAGCATAAGCTGAAGTTTTAGTCGAGTTCACCGAAGAAAGAAAACATCTGGCTGGAGGAAGGTGACTATAAAGCAGTGGAATAACTCCTCCAGAAGTAAGATTGGTGGTTTAAGTACCAACTGTTGAGAATATCAGCTATAAATAGGGATGAGTCAAGATATTTAGTCATCTCAGGTCTTGTAGGACATAAGAACTGGCTAAGAAGCAAAGAAACTTCTCTCCCCCACCCTCTTTCCAAAATGGCACATGCTTTCCTTTTTCTTACCTTTTAATTCATTGTCCCCCCCCCCTTTTCATATTTTCAAATAATCATTTATCTCTTACCCAGTTTTTAAATGCAAAAATTCTATCTTTCTGGGACCCAAAATCTTCAAGAACAATTAGTTATAATATGTACTGAACTTTACCATCTGTCTCAAAACCAACTGGATAAAAGATTCCCAGGCATGATTGCTATTAATGGAAAACTACAGGGAACAAATTTCTTTCAAATATCATAGGTCTGTCGCATGATCCAAGAATATGCTAGGCATGTATCACACTCCTCTAATGGACTCCGAGAGTTCTCAGTGCAACTAAAAACAAAATTGTTTTGGTTCTCAAGTAAAATTGTTTGCTGAAAGGAAGTCTTGAAAAAATGGCACTATCTTCAAATCTGTCCATTAAGTTTTATTTTATTTTTTAAAGAATCATCAAATCTAACTCAATTGTTGAGGTTCTGTTTCAATTGTTCAATCAACAGATGAAGCAGCCTGATATTCAAAGAGTATGGTACTAAGGAGAAAATCAATTAAGGGGATAGGAATATTGCCAAAACAGAAACATCTTGCCATTTTTCCTATTTAAAATGCTTTCTTCCCAACCCTGGTCTCTCCTTTTCCCTTTTTCATAATAAATGGCATTTGTAGCTTTTAAGGGTTAGACACCTTATATATATTATCTATTTTGGATCACACCCAATAGACCTAAGAGACAGATTCCTTTTGCAGACTATGAAAGTGAGGTTTAGTGTGATTTGCTAATATTCTGTTTGGAATTTAGCTGTGCAACTCCAAATTGGGTACTCTGCCCACTAAATCTTTTTCATTTGCCTCTACTTCATATAATTTCTTACACAAATTCGGAGAAAATATATCTAAGGGGAGTCTGTAAATGTATTAAACTTTTTAGCTTTCCACAACTTTAATGGCCTTATCTTCACGCCTCCAAAAGGGGATAAGAAGACACAGAGGGCTGAAATAAATGCAATCACATTATTTGTTCTTCTCTTAAGACAACCTATAGGCTAACAAGTGAACAAGCATTTAAATTTGGCTTATTATGTTGTAGGTACTATGCTAAGCACAGAAAGACAAAAACAATCCTCTACTTCCTAGCCCCTACTCTCAGGGAGCTCAGGAGTGGGAGGGAAATAGGACTGCAGGGAGAGAAGAGGTGGTTGCACATCTGTTGTACAAACAAGGATAACTATGAGATAATTTCTCAGGAAAGATATTAAAAAAATTAAGGACAAAAAAGCTGACATAAGTTAAATGGCAGCAACACTGGTTCAGGAGGACTGGGTGCTAGTTTGGCTTTGACCAATTGCAATATTTTATCAATCTGCTTTGGCTCTTAAGAACTGTATACTGTACCGGCAGCCTTCCAAAAGTGACTGGATGGCAACAAAAGGAAGGCACAGAAAAAAAGAAAAGAGAAATTGTAAATGTTCTTCTATATTCTTCCCTTAAAACTAATTTTTCTTTACTGTTAGGTCCACAATGATGAAAACTTTAGCATGAGCATCTTTATTTTAGACATGTTTTACTCCTTTGTCCAGTATCAGTATTTTGTCAATAGATACTAGCCCATTTGCTGAGAAAAGAAAGGAAGTGTTCAATGTTGAAATCACATAAGAACCAGAAGTAAAGATTTTAGACTTCACTGATGCTCTGAGAACTGGAGCACATTTCCTCCCCAAATCACTTACTCAGAATCTATATTTTTAGATACAACTACAACTCTATCCATATTTCTATGATGGAATCAGACTACAGGTATTAAGCTTTGAGAATAATAATCAATAATTTATATCACTCTTGAAAATACTCATTAGTGCCACATCCAATGAAGCTTTTATAAAATAAAGCAGATCCAGGGTTCTCCAAACAACCTCTCTTACCTTCTTAAGCTTGATATCAGTTTTAAATAAAAGCTAACAAACCTGTTTGTTTACTCACTATGATGAAATGACCTTATTTCTGTTACTTGTATGGTTATCTTATAGTGTCTTTGTGCCCACTTTTCCTACTCTGCACACCAATGAATTACTCTGATTCCAAATAGATGAAAGGGGCAATCTCACTCTCCTTCATCCCTTAAGAAGAGAAGAGATATCAAGGAGGCTAGGGATATGGGAAAAGGCCTGCACATTTCCCTGGAATATTTGACTTAATTCCACAATCATTTATTAAGAACCTACAACTATCAGGTGCCTCTTTAGGTTTCTTGCTTTCAAAAAGAAATATATGATAAACACAAACTATAAGAAGAGATTCAGCCAAAATTATCTAGGAAAGTTTACATTTTCATTTTCATATTGTGGGGGAGGGTTTAGGGAAGACTCCACAGAAGAGGAAGTTCTGATCTGAGGCTTGAAAATGAGTATTTTAATAGGCAGAAATGAGGTAGGAACAAGTTTCATGAATGAGGGATGGTTTGCATGAATGCAAAGGAAAAAAAGAAAATGCTAGTTTGCCTGTGTTTTGGGGGAAAGCCCTAGTTTTGGAATTAAGGTAAACACTTTAACCCACTTTCAGCTTAAAACTTATAGATTCTTAGACAAATAACTTAAAAAAACTTTAAGCTCCTCACTTTCCTTGTCTGAAAAATAGAGATACTACTAGTTGTATTATCTCACAGGGGTTTTATGAGAAAAGCCTTCTGTGAATTTTAAAGTTCCCCATAAATGTGAATTATTTATGGTTGTTATTAGTGCTCTATGTGTCAAGGAGGGTAATGGAAAATAAGACTAGAAAGTGGATTGGAACCAGATTGTAAAGGGCTTTAAATGTCAAGCTAAAGAGTTTTTATTCTATTTTTGAAGTGGATAAATATCAACACCATGGATTTATAGCTAGGCAAATCAGGTATAAAAGAAAAGGTAGATTACTGCTTAATAACCTCTGGTTCCTAAAAGGAATTATTTGCCTTCCCTTTAAACCCCTAAATGTCTAGCTTTTGCCTTTACACCAGAAATCTTGGTTTTATGATACAATGAAGGAAATATTAAATAGTCAGTGTAGTGCCTCAAGCATTTTTTGGCACTGATAAAAATTAGATTTCCTCTCCAGTTCTCTTCCTTTCTCCATGAGTCAAGTCGACAAACAAATCTCTGGGTTTCACAGAAGAAAAGAAATTCAGGGAGGAAAAGAAAAGATCATGCTTTCTGCTGAGAGAAATCCTACAACAATTTTCTGTGATCATGATGGTAACAAAAATGGAAATCAACATGGTGCTTTGCATTATTTGGAACACTTTCCATGCATTATATTACATGAATCTCAGATATTTAGTAACTTGCCCAGCCATGATCACAAGGCCACTAACTATTAAAAAATAGAATTTGAAACCAGGTCTTCCTGACTCTGAAGAAATGGCTTCTATGAGTACAATTCAATTCAACAATGAGTGTTCACTAAGCACCTCCTATGTGTCAGGGCCAAAGGAGATCATGTTTATAAAATGTGCTTGTTATAATGTATGGCACATAGTAGGCATTGTGCTGTGTGGTGAAAGGACAAAACCATAAATGAAAATTTTGCCCTTGAGGAATTCACATTCTGTTAGGGCAGGGAAAATATTCAGTAAATACCCGTCCTTATCCTCTCACAGTAGAAATGATAGACAATCATTTTCTACTAGAAGTTAGTTTCTTTAAAGAAGATGTCAGATTTTAGGATGTGAAATTGGCAACATCCAGGTGGCAGACACAATAGGTTCTCTTTACTAGTAGAGGAGGTCTGAAGTTAAGGAGCTAAAGAATAAAATCAAATAGTTAGAATCAGCAGCCAAGAAACTTTTCTGTAAGTGCTCAGCATCTCTGCTTGGGAGAGGGTCATCAAAAGCAGACTTAAGGGGTTTGTGTCATAATGCAATATCAATTGCTTAAGTTATGCAACAAAAGGAGTGGACAAATTCCAGCTCAAGGGAATAAAGTAAGAGAAATCTTGAAAAAGGTAGATAATTTGCAGCTGCAGAATCTTGGGTTATATCCTAATATATTTGAGAGCTTTTATGAACCAGTATGTTTTCAATGAAAATTAATCCTAAAATAGTAATGATGATTTATTGAAGGTAAATAGCTTTCAATTAGTGGTACTGGTATTTTCCAGATTACTGAAAAAGCAATACATTATGTGATATCTAGATTAAGAATATGAACAGTCAATTTAGAATGTTCCATTCCAACTCATTAAAATGTCTATAAAGAAGCAAAATCTATCAATTAGCAAGTAGTTATTGTCTATCATGTGCCAAGTACTATGTTAGGCAACAGATATACAAAAATCAAAGTGAAAACAGTCTGCCCTCACGGAGTTGAGAGTTTAGCTGGGGACATTATAATGGATATAGATCAGCTAGAAGGGGACATTCTAAACAGAAGGATCCTAATATTCTGAATTTAGATAAAGTGGTTTGTTTGTTGTTTTTTTCCCATCTGCCAGTGAGAATTAAAATCCAGTTTGGAGGGGAATTTGGGGCTATGTTGGTTTAAATTCCTAGGGGCCTAATACACTTTTTCTGGAGAAAGGAAAGTGAAAGTAGAACCAGCAAGTGGTAGGGAGCTAGTTGAGAAGTATCTCCCCGGGGACAGGAGAGAGCACGAGACTCACTTTACACTGAAGAAAATGGAGGCTAAGTGTCCCATGTTGCACAGATAAAATAGAGCAGAGGTGACACTGGGATTTAGGTTCTCTGCTTCCATAGCCAGTGTACTTTTTCCTGTCCCAGCAATGCAGGCTGTCATCTTGGAAGATGTTCAGAGAAGCTAGTGGAATTTCTCTCTGGTCAACAGAAAAATCAGATGTTATCCAATGAAGAGATCATACTCTTCATCCTAGGTAAGCTGGTGTCAAATTTCATGTCAGAAATGCATAGACATTTTATTTTGAGATGTCAATCAGGTAGATTTATTTCTTGACTACCAAAACCAACCAGAGAATTAGAAAAGTGATTATTTTAGGGGAGAATAGAATGTGATGATCTAGCATACCTGTAGAAGGAAAGACCAATGGCAACAAGACTAGTCTTGTGAGCATAAATCAGACCCCCCCCCAAAAAAAAAAAGGTGTCAGATTGTGGGACATAAATCCCTAGGTTCTACAAATAGCAGCTTCACTAATAATTAATGTGCAACAAGAAAAAGGTATTTGCATACACATATTGTATCTAGGTTATATTGTAACACATGTAAAATGTATGGGATTACCTGCCATGGGGGGGGGGAGGGAGTGGAGGGAGGGAGGGGATAATTTGGAAAAATGAATAAAAAAAAACAAACAAAAAAACAAATAGCAGCTTCAGCTCTCTACATGAAAGGGTCTTGGATATTACCCACCTCATTTTTACCCATTTATGACTAAAGAAGCTAGGTCTCAGGTAGGAAAGTGACCGGATTATGGTCATGCATAATTTGAGGTAGGCTTTGGACTAAGACCTGCAGCTCCTGGCTTCTGGGTCAATGACTTTTGGCCATACAGGATTTAGAATTATCAGGTAAACATCTAGCACTTGTAATACCTTTTGTTTCACTTCTCTTTGCTCTCCTTTATCTTCTTTCTTGCCCCTTTTTCCAATAATCAAAGTAACTCTCCATAATCACTTAGAAGGAATGAATGTCTATTTGACATGGACAAAGGAATCAGAAGATAGTTTGAGGCAAGGACTACACAATGAGACAGAGCAGAGAATGGGAGATAGGCAGGGAGAGCAGATTGCCCTAAGATTAATGTACACAAGGTAAAGTGCAGTCAAGCCAGCAAGGAATCTGGGAGTTTAATGCAGACAAAGAAACTGCTGGTGTGCTCAAGGAGGAAACTTCAGAGCAGGAACAAAAGGCTATCAAAGGCTTGACTTATCTGTGCCCAATAAGGAGCCAATTTTAGGGAAATTCTGTGCCAAGAATTCATGGAAGCCCTCAAGTCAGCAGGACAGAGATGGTAGCAAAGAGAGCAGAGGACCAGACAGTGAAAAAAAGAGTCTGACTGCAGCGAACAGAAACGTTCTGCACTCATCTGTGGAAACAAATAAAGGGGGAGCTCAATGGCAAACTCGAGACACCAGGTTAGAGCTAGACAGTTGCAGCAGCCTTTGCCCCTTTAAGCTGATAACTGTGAAAAAACAGTGTCTTTATTTGGGGCCCATAGGCTGGGGAAAGATCTGTCACAGGGTAATTATCAGCAAAAGGCCAAGTATAAGGACTTCCCTGGGCCCTGCTTTATCAAAGTCACCTCTGAGTAATGCCAAAGGCCTCGTGATGGGGGAGAGAAGCTCCCTCTGCCAATGTTTCTGGGAACTTGCTAGGAAGGACAGCCTAAGAGCTGCCTGCAGTGGGGGGCTGTCAAACTCAAATAGAATAGGGGCCACTTCTGTGGGCAGAAGAATCCCTGCTGCCACACACTGACTTGTTTTTAAAGTGCCATATTATCTACATTTTTAAATTATGTTTTTATTTATTTTGGTAAATATTTCCTAATTACATTTGAATCTGGTTCCAAAGGCACTCATACTACCAGATTAAATGACTTGCGAAGAGTCAGATGGCCAGTATGTATTAGAGGGGAACCTGACCCCAGATTTTCTTGGATTGAGGAAATTTTTTTTTATTAATTCAAGTGGTCTTCTCATTTTTAAACACTAAAAAAGTGAAAGCTTAAAATGAATTTTAGTGAGATTCTTGCAACATTTGTTTTAATTCAGTGAAGAGGAAGAAGATATGGCTGTAACAGGGATTAGAAATACCCTAAATAACAATCTCTGCCATGCACTAGTGAGGGTGGTTACCTTGTCATGTTAGTTAATGGTGAAGTTTTTGTTTCCTGGTGAGGGAAATGAAAAATGAAAGCAACAGAATCCCAGCAAAAAAAAAAAAAAATTATATTAAACTAATGTGTGATTTAGACTTATTCCCCCCCCCCCCTCCGGCTGGGGTTACTTGCCCAGGGTCACACAGCTAGGAAGTCTTAAGTGTCTGAGACCAGATCTGAACTCCACTGTACCACCTAGCTGCCCCGATTCAGACTTATCTCAAGAAAGGACCTTCTAATGATGAAAGCTGTCTCCAAATGGAATGAGCTATTCTCAGCAGGTGATCTAGCGAGGCTTGCTAGGCTCAGGCCCAGCATTTATGACATATGTTCCATTATTGTTGTATTGGAAGTATGACTGATGGGTGGATACCCTTAGGGATTAATTCCTTTCCTTCTTCATGCATTTGGACTTGCCACCTGATTCCTAGGCACTCACTCAGCCAACAGGCTTGTCTTAGGACTCACTTAACCTCACTTGGAAAATGACCAATTTGTACTAGAACTAGAACTGTGTGATTCTAGAGCCATGATCCTCTCTCTGATTCTTCCATGGAAACCTCTGCTTAATCTCAGGGCACTACAAAGCACAAGTGGAAAAAAGGCTAAGAATTATGAATTGGTGACCCTCCTTCCCACTACTGGCATTCTAGTTGGGCCTAGAAGCCTCCAAGTGTGAATAACATTCCTGTTCATCACTATAGCAATATTATTTTTTGTTCTAGTACAAATTTATCTTGGTTCTTTAATATGTATTTAGGATTCTGATACTGAATGGAAAGAGCCAACATTTTCAGACTCAAAATGCATTTCTCAAATGTGCATACACATACGTAATACACACATGGAAATATGAAACAAGTGACATTTCTAGAATGCCATAAACTTTACAAGGTACTTTACATACTGTATTTTATTTGAACTTCTCAACCCCTCTGAGAGGTAGGTACTTATCCTCATTTTACAAGTGGGAAAGCTGAGGTTAAGTGACTTGACCATGGTGACAATACTAGTAAGTATCAGAGGTGAAATCTGGACACAGATCTTCCTGACTCTAAGTGTCCTCCCCAATGAAGCTATCAATACATCAATACATCAAAATTTTCATATGACTTTGAATACCTCATGTTAATACTGTAAAGATATGAATGCTCATCCCTTGAGACTCGAGAATAGCTTCAAGTTTCAGGCAAGCCCTGGGCTGGCCAGGGACCTATGGTGAGACCTTCCACTCACCTCCTGGGGTCCAGGGCAAAGCCTGACTGGGCCTTTCCCTCTCTTCCACTGACTTTTTATATGGGGACCTGGGTCAATCTTTCTGGGTCTCAGTTTCCTCTTGTGTAAACCAAGGGAGTTGTTCTCTAAAGGCCTCTGGACTTTCTTCCAGCTCTGAATCTGTGGATCCTTCGTGAGAAGATATCAAGAGGAATCAAATCCCGTGCCAAGCCCTCTGGTGAAGGAGCAGGAGTCTGTGCACTTGTCCTACATCCTGTCAAGTTTGGGGAGGAGGGTGGGAAAAATATCATTGGGACTTTGCATTGTCACACTCAACTGCAGGGTATTGTTATAAAGAGGATAATATGAAGGATATCTTGTCCACATGAATCAGGCACAGTTGGAATGATTAAACGTGTTCTGTGTAATATCTAGACTGGTGCTGCTACTTTTATGACAAAGTCTGACTGCTTTGCTTTATCATGTTGATGCATCATGTTTGACGTGTGCTAAGTGAGGGGTGTAATATACTGGGATAAACTACATGAGTTTGTGATACTGAATGTTTTTCATATGCATTTTGCTCAATTTCATCTATAGGGAGGGATGATTCTGTTTGGGTATTTTCCACTATGGCTGTGACTGGCTAGGGACACCAGTGGAAGTTTCTTAACTGACAGATCAGTTTTATCATATAATATTTTGCAAATATGGCATGATCTGTGTCAATAAAATGATAAATTACTACATTTGAATGGACCAACTGGTTGTCATATTGACTTTGCACATGATCTGTGTACTTACCTACTTGTATATTGTTTCACTCCAACAAAACATAAGCTCTTTGAGGACACATATTGTTCTATTTTGTCTTTTATTTCCAGCACTTAGCACAGTGTGTAGTAAACCAGATAATTAATAAATGCTTAATCCAAGATTGAATGAATTCCACAGGCTTCAAGATAGTTGGGTTCCACAAGTGGTTAACAAAATGGTTTGGCCAAAACAATTTCGCTAAAATATGATTTGATAGAAAACTTAAATGTACTTCAACAAATAAAATGGATGCTGGTATGGCTGAAGAAGAATTACCAGGGGAAATACAGATGAGAACACCCATATAGATACAATCACATCTATTTTTAGAACTCTTTCAGCTCTGGCAATCTATGACCCTATGATCTAGGCTTTGATTAGTTTGGACATTTCCACCAAAGATCACAATCCTTCCTTACTTTAGTAGATGGTTTCATGAGCTACTATGGCTAATTATTAGCTACATTTTCATGATTTCTTAACTTAGAAACTACTATATACTGGGGTACTTATTTATTTTTCATTTTAAAAAAATTGGGGGGTATTTATTCCACAAAGGTCTTGTGAGGGTCCAATGAGATAAGGCATGCAAAAAGTGCCTGGCAAAGTTTAAAGTGCTGTATAAATGCCAGGTATTATTATTAGTAAGCTCTACCAGAACTTATACTGTTACCACAACTGCCCAGAATCCAGTCATCATCAAGCCATATTGAGGCAGTGAAGTAAGAATTTAATTAATACATGTTTCCATCTCATTATTTTAATAAAGGCACAGCAAGGACAGGGAATGTTTCTTTTTTCCCTTTCCTTCCTGCCCCCTAATACTATCAAAGACATGATGTGCCCCAAATATGTTCTAGAGATTCAGGAAAGTCTAGGGTTTCTCCTAAATACTCCTATCCATTTTATGTGGGGCTGGGTGGTAAGAAATCTAGGGTTTCCTTAATAACCTTATTCAGTTTCTTCATATATCACTTGGGGACGAAGACAGATACATAAGGAGAAACTGGGCTGCTCTGTGCATATAAACAAGCAATAAGTATTTACTTTGATAGGGAATATTATTTGCATGTCTGAGGAGAAATGCATACAGATTTATTACTGACATACCCTGTCTGCTGGTGACTGGGACTCTGAACAACAGCAAAAAAAACAAGAGTGATTATCATCCAACTTCCTGAGTAAGCTTTTGAGGCCAGGGTCTGCAGAGAGAGTAGTTAAGGGGAATAAATGCAATGTCCCTCATCCTACACTGTACCAAGAACATGGTGGCACAGGGAGAACAGTGCCCTGTGGCTTTTAGGGAAGGAGGAGGATGTGTCAGTAGCAAAGATATGTTTAAGTCCATGGCAGAAAGTTGTACCAAGCTAGAGGAGGAGCCAAAAAGGACATGATGCCTGACACCATCTGTTGTGAGCTGTGCTGAACTGCAGGAGACACCCCAATATAGAAAACAGCTTTAAGTGGCAGCTGAGAAAGGTGGGGGGATGAAACTGCCAGGAGCCTGCTGGAGTCCTAAGGATGGCTGACTGCAGACCTTGAGACAGGGTTGCTAATTAGAAGATATCTTTATTTTTAAAACTTTAAAAAAAGTTTTTTTTATTAATTTTATAATTATAAAAAATTTTTGACAGTACATATGCATGAGTAATTTTTTTTATAACATTATCCCTTGTAGTCATTTTTCCAAAATTTCCCCTCCCTCCCTCTACTCTCTCCTCTAGATGACAGGCAATCCCATACATATTAAATGTATTACAGTATAACCTAGATACAATATATGTTAAAACTTTTCTTTTAAAACTCTTAAGTTTTCTTTGACTATTCTTCATCAATTTTGTGACTTCTGTCTGCATGAGGAGTCAGTACCAGAATGCTGGGTAGTGTTTGAGGAATGATTTTCCCAGTTTTGGTGGGGAGGGAAAGGATATCTTTCATGGGTACTTAGGGCCTCTGTACTATAAAAGTCTGAGACATAAGGATTTATAGAATGGAACATGTCTCGTTGTCAGATAAGGCATACAATTACTTAATTCTTCAAAAGATAATTTAAAAATATATTTGAATGGCCAAACAATCAAGATATTCCCTTAATGAATCTATGTTGTGGGTCACAGAATATATGAATTGGAAGTGTCTTCTGGTTTGTTTCTATAACTCATGTTTTCTCAGTACTTGAAGAACAAAATTTATCTGACAAAGAAAAAATATGATGATTTTTCAATCTAGAAGATAGTTAGAATTTGCAAAAAAAATGTATCCAACTCAGAGAACAATTTTTGCACATTTTTACACAGTGTTCTAAGGAATATTTCCACATAATAGATTCCAAAAAAGTTGCTGACAAAAAACTAATAGAAGTGAATACAATCACTTGAGATTTTAAAACAAAATAATTTAATCCTTGGAGAATTCCCCTACTATAATTTTTATGATAAAATTCTGCCAAAGCCAGGTGGAAATTGTCTGCTGCATGGCTAAAGTTAATAGAAAAATGAGGGCCTACCGTGCCTATCAATCAGTTAGTCATCCAACCAACATTTTATTCAATACCTCCAAATACCAGGCACTGAGGATTGGAGCAAACCAGAACAAAACAATCTATCTTTAAAATTACTTATATTTTAATATGGGAAGCAAAGCACATATATAAAATACATATGGCACAAATATAAATTTAATTAATAACAAATGTATACAAAGTAGTTAAATACAAATTAGTTTGGGAAAGAGGGCATCAACAGCAGGGGTGGGGGGTGGGAGGGTGGGAATGGGGGGGAAGAAGAGAGATCAGGAAATGGTTTCTGTAGAAGGTAGCGCTATGGTGAGGAGGTGAATAGTGGGAGTAACCCAAGACTGAGGTTTAAATAAGATATGAATATGAACAGAATAAAGGGGAAAGGGATTTGAGAGCAAAGGGATGATGTAGGTTTGAAATGGCTAATTAATGAGTTGATATTAGAAGGGGAGGAAAGTGATGTCAGAAGTGGTAGATAATAGCTGATGAAAGTTCAGAGAAGTGGAAGTGCCTTGGGCTGAAGGCTCAATGACAGCAAAGGGGTAGGATAGTGAGCCTTGGAATGGAGATTATGGTCAACATTTTTAATCTGGAAAAGTGGATCAGTCTTGGGTAATTAACGAGTTCCACTGTGTGAACAACTTCTACGCATAGATGAGGCTGAGGACCTGGGAGATGAGGGAGAGCTTGTGAGAGCACCTTCTTCATATAAAGAGCAGAGGTTGAGGAGAAGAGGAAGACCTGGTAACCTGGTACTGAACTGCTTGAGAACTGAGGAAGGATGACCTGGGGCAGGTATACTAAAACCACCACAATTTAGACAGGGTGGAAACTTTTGGTTGAGTAGACTTTAAAGGAGGAAAGTTTGCTGAGTGGAAAAGGAAAAGGAATCTAGAAGTGACGTTGATGAGAAAGGAATAATTGGAATCTATCTAGGACCAGGATGTTAGAAAAATGTGAGAGAAGGTATATAGCCAACGCTGAAGATTCAGTGAAGGGTAACAAATGGAAGGTGTGGGAAAGAGATTCAGAATGAAGTGGAGTTCACTCACTGTGGGACTGGAATTCCAGAGGGGACATGAAAGAAGGGCCAATTCAGGTGGGACATGGGTGGGGAGGGTTAAGAAGGATGGGAGTGGTGGAGGGTGGTTTAAAAACAGGAGTGGGGAGGTAAGGATAGTTTTCTTCTCAATGACTTGTGACTGATTTGTATAGGGACAGAGAAAGAAACAATGGAATCCTTAAGAGAAACAGTAAGTAGCAGATGAAGAGTGGAGGTTCAATTTCCAAGGGAGAAAGGGAACCTGCACACCAGGCTAGACTAACTCAGAAACCATATATACTTAGTTTTCCCACATACCCTTCTGCCTTGCCCATTATTATTTCAGTGTTTTCCTTATTATTATTATTATTCCAGGTCGAGGAAATAAAGGTTACCTCTGAGGGGGCTTATTTGTCACTTCTTCCCCTTCTGTAGTGTAAGAAGTCACTGATTTGCAACATAAACCATGGGACCCAAGACTTATCAATTATAAAGCAGAATGTTAACTGTAGGGCCTATGTATGGTATACAGCTGGCTACTTCTGTGGTTCTAAACTGTTACAACTTGAAGTAATCATTTAATAACCTGTAATTCAATTTGTAAATCTGTTAAAATTAATTTAAATGGATTAGCTATTAAATCTCATCAGATCAAGTTTCGTTTTAATTTCTGGCCCGAGGTACACAACAGACTACTCTTCTGACATTTGTGTTAATTTAACAAAAAAAGATGGCTTTTTGAAAACTGTTGTTTGAAGAAGGTAAGAGAATATAGCTATAGAAATTCATTTCTCTAAATTAGGCCTCTAGGTTTATATATTCACAGTGACATTTTATAGCAACAGTTTATGCTAAAAATTAGCAGGAATACTAAAGTCACCTTTGCTGCATGCACCACCTCCTCCATGAAGCCTTCTGTAATAAACTCCTCCATCCAAATTTCCTAGAACATTGTATAGAGCTCTCCTTTGTCCTCACATGTGGTTTTGTATGAATGATACATTATCACAATCCTTGAAGGCAGGTACTACATTACCATCTCTGCATCTAGAGTGACCACCAGCACACTGCCTTAAGAAGTGTTTGTTGAATCTGTTTTAACTCAAATTAACTTATAAACTCAAATGACAAAATAAAAGATACAAACCAATTTTCGTCACTGATATAAATCAAAAATTCTGTTCAATCTACGCTTTTAAATTGTAAAACCTAGAGGGCAACTCATAACCTGTGGCTAAAAGAAAGCCTCTTTAGAATATATAAATATGAACCAATTTGTATAATTTTTCTATTAGCATGGAACTCAGAGAATGCTTTCCTTGTTTCTCAGATTACTAATCAAGAAAGAAACCTAAGAACTCTTAATATTATGAAAGAAATTATAAAGATACAGGCCTTAGTCAACTCTAGGGGACAATGGAAGAAGAATTAATAAAGGTGACAGGAAAGAGAATAATAGTTTTGATTCTAAGAAAACTGCCTGAACAAAGACAGGCGAGTTCCCACTTATTTTTAGCAAAACTCTCAAGTTAGCACCAAACCAAATAATAATCAAGAGATCCAATGAAACTTAAGCTAAATGATTTCTTCCAGCCTCAACTACAACAACTTAAACAAGAAACCTCCAGGGTGTTTGGAAATTTATAGTATAGACCAAGGAAGTGACCTAGAGACAGTGACCATGGTCATCCTAACTGACAGTACATGGGAACTCTAAGGTCTCTAGAGAGTCCTGAAGATCCAATGCTTTGAAACTCAAAGATTTAGAAACGCCTAAAACTTACTGGCAATGACACATGAGGAAGTAGAGGTCAATGTAAGGACTGAAACTGAGAAGAGTCAATCATGCTACCCTTAGCAGGGGGCAGGATTTGGCTCCTTCGAAGCCCCAGTTGGGAAACGAACTAGAAAAGGCTAGAGAAGTAAGTAAATTAAAGAAAATTCCCACTATAAAGAATTATTATAGATGTAGAGAGGCACAAAAAGCAACCTTAGAGTACTGTCATAAAAACTCCAAGTAGGGATTCAGAGGAAAAAAATGGAGTTTCCACAGAATTAAAAAAAAAAAAAAATTACTCACCTGTCTCCTCAAGAAATATTACCTATGACATGTATATAATGGTACTTAATAGAAAGCTAGGCAGAGAAAATGGAGGAACTTAAGAGAAGAGAGATAAGAGACAGCTGTGGTTGTGGGCTCTTATAATCTTGGTGGCTTCCTCATATTTGGACAGCAATTAAAGAATTTGAGCTGCCAGATAAAGCTATGAAGTTGTTTTTTTTTTTTTTTTAACTATTATTCTTATTATAACTAGTGGTTCGAAAAATAGATAAAAGGGAAAAGTGGTTAAGACCCATTTATTTCTCCTTGGGAGTCCCAGAAACAACAGAATAGGAACATAAGTTCAGGAAGTTTATGTAATTCTACTTCATATTAAAATACTGCGTGTGTGTGTATGTGTGCACACATGTAATATTTATGCCAATTGAGGCAAGAGAAAGGAAGCAAGGCCTAATGGTATCTCTAAACAATACAAATGAATAAAAAGCATTTAGACAAAAGTGCATAATATTGATAAAATACAAAAAAATCAGGCAGTCCTGTCTTCTCCCTGCAAACTTACATTCCAATAAGGGGTACAACTTACACAGGAGAGTAATGATTAGGAAAGTGTGTCGTTGGAAAAACATGAGACTGACCCAGAGAACAGCAGCAATGGTTGTATATTGATTTGATTATCATACCCAGAGTGAGATGGAAAGGGTGAAAAGCCAGCAGCCTGGCATATGACAAGATGGCACTGGTAGGTGGCTGGATGGGATGTGAAACATGGTCTGAGACTGTATATGTACAGTGAGTGAGGTAATTCACTTGGTGACCAGTTCTAGTGGAGGAGTTCCAGAATGGACTGGATTAATTTTCCAAAGAATTGAGAGCATGGATGCTGAGGATTCACTGTAAAGGGAGCAAGGCCAAGGAAACAGCACTAGGGCAATAAAAAAAAGTCATAGAGCAAATCTAACCCTAAGTAGGTTATTAGTGACATTCAGAAATCTAACTTATAAAATTTAGTATCATACATGTAGTGCTGAAGGACCTCTAAGGACTTCAATTTAGCCATTTTATTTTTCAAATGGAGAAAGTGAAGCTTAGAAACATTAACTGATTTGCTCAAGGTCACAAATCTAATACATACCTGCTGTGGTGCCTAAACCCAGGCACTATGATGCTATAGCCAGTTTCTTTCTTGTAGTGCCATAATAACCTTTAATTTGTTTGCTTTCATATTTGTTTCTTTTTGCTAGTCCTAACCCCTTACTTCCTTAGTAAAAGCATCTTTTTGAAAAAAAGTCTCAAAGGGCAGCTAGGTGGATAGAGTGCCAGCCCTGAAGTCAGGAGGATCTGAGTTCAAATGTGATTTCAGACACTGAGCACTTCTAGCTGTGTCACCCTGGGCAAGTCACTTAACCCAATTGCCTCAGCAAAAGCATAAATGAATGAATGAACAAACAAACAAACAAACAAATAAATAAAGTTTCAATCTAGTCTAGACAACAAAGAAAATAGATTATTCCATGTCTTGGTTATGATGAAGGAAAGGGATGGAAAATGAGGGTGATGATAGTTCTCCAAAGTAGAAGCTGTCCCAGAACTTGGGAACAATTGGGGGAGTTAGGATAAATCATAGGATCAGAAGATAAAACTGAGAGGGACCTTAGAAGTCCCAAAGAACAGAACACAGTTCTGTTTTCTAGATGACACAGCCTATTCGGCAAGGGCTCTTGATTTGAGGTTCTAATAGTTGTTCTGGATCATCAATAGAGCAGGAATTCAGACTACAGTAGGTCCAAACAGCAGATACTTTAGATATCCTCAAAGTCCAACCCTAGCAGATCTTTCTACCTGAGCTATTCTCCTAGACTCTTCAAAATACACAAAGGAGGATCTTCATTTAATCTGGCCATACTGGAAGAAGCAGATTTCATCTGAGTTATATAGTAGACTTCAGAAATAACTGGCAAGAGAATGCTGATTGTGATGCTTAATTGTCAACATATATTTTACATCGTTTAGGAATATAGAACATACAAATTTATTTGTATATCAATTGCCATGTGGTATTCACCCAACCTAACTTAAATGGAAAGTGGTAGCTCATAAGGAATGAATACAGGGTAGATATGTGACCTGACTTCCAAAATTACGAGGTAAACAGGTGGGAATAACCTTTGTTCAGATAATTCTTCACTGGGAGTCCTCAAATTTCCTCTACCAAACAACAACAACAATATATTTACCAGGAAGGGAATATTTGCCTAGCAGCATTATTCAGTTTTTGGGTACCATTATTTGCAGGGCTTATATAACCAATGAATCAGCAAAAGGAGGATTTCGATTGATATGTTTTCATACCAAGCTAGGAAACTTGAATGCATCTTCTATCCCCATTTCTTCTAGACAAAGGTAATGGAAAATAAATTCTGAGCTAGCACTGGACAATTTTAATAGGACAAGCATGTCAATAGATTTCAACCAACATTTTTATTGGTTAAAATATGAAAAATTAAATTTCATCTTTAAGAAAAAGAAATGAAAACCAATTTAAGTGGTATTTTTTTCATATTCAAATATATTCTATTCTCTTCTTATCACAAATTTTGGTAAGGACTAAGAAGCCGCAATTTGCTGCAAGTAATATTTGACAAATAAAATCAAACTTTTGGTCTTATCTGTCTTTGAGAAGGAAAAGCAAACCTTCATCTCAGTGCTACTTATTTCATATCTTTCTTTTAATGGAATCTGATCAACTTTCAATTTAAAGCGAGAAAAAAAGGGCTTAATTTTAGGACAGTGAGATCTTAAAAAAACAAAAACAAAACAAAACAAAAACCTACAATTGCTGCTGCTGAAAGCAGTGAATATAAAAGTACTGACTATAGTACAGGTCAAATAAAAGCAGCAATAATAGCCACTTAATACTAAACAGCACTGATAAAATTTCTATTACAAACATCCACCAACACACAGTTACCAAAATAGCAGGTTCCAGCATTTTGTCTTCCTCCACCTCAACATTTATGTTATCAGCCTACTAGCTGTTCTAATAGCAAAAGCTTTGAAAGGAAAAAAAAAAACATTATTTTCCCTCCCTCACTTCAAACCAAAATGAAGGCTAGGAGAAAAAGAAGCAATTATTATTCTTCATGGGAGGAAAAGAAATGGGTAATTATAAACCGACATCCTCCATTATGATAATTTCTGGCTACTGTCTGTTCACTGAGCTTAGAGAAAACTTTGTTTATTTCTGAAGGTCACAAGTACAGGACAATAATGGTTCTCCCCTATCCCTCCCAAATGTATCATTATCCTGGTCAAACATGATTCTGCAAAATTCTTTAGAATCAAAATATCTATGAGAGCCAGAAAAAAAAAAAAAAATCACAGTTAACACATTTTTCTTACCCCAAGCCCCTGTAGGACAGTCAGTTGCTTTTGCTAGCCACAAAGCTCATCCTTTCTTCGCGTACTGTTTAGAGCATGCTTGTATCTTGAATACAAATCACAACCTTTGCTTGGATATAAATGCCTCTCTCCGTATGTCCCAGCTTCCAAATTGCAGAAGAGCTGTGATATAGCTGTACCCAGAGGACCTCACGCTTGATCTTCAAGAATAATGCTGCAAATGAGGGCAGGAGCTAGTGGGAGCGCATCCCCAACCAAATCAGACGCAGTGAAGCTTCTCGGAGGGGCTCCCTGGGCTTCTCACCTTCCCAGGCTCAGAGCGATGCCTTTCACAACACATGTAGGTACAGCCACACCACATGAACATTCCTGCATGGCCAATCCGCATTGCTCATCTATGTGCTAAGTACAGCTTGGATTCTCCTGCACCACCTCTCGCTGGCTGTTACATCTGGGAGCTTCAGAGGGCCCTGGGTGCTTGCTGTATAAACAGAAAGCTTTTGCCAAAACAAGCATCCCTGTGTGCATGCAGCTCTCCCGAGTTGCTAATGCAAATGAGCAGTTCAACTGGAAGCAGACAGTATCTGCCTATTTTTTTCCAGCTGTGAGCATCTATATTTATTTATTTTAAAGTAATAAAGAGCTTTGGTCTGGTTCCATTTAAAGGTACAGAGCATTCAAATTTAAAAGCCAAATTCCCCTCTCATTAGACATATTTCAAAGGATTGAGGGAATGGAAAGAAAGTAAAATTCCTTCCCCAGTCTTAAACCGATGCAGTTTTAGGAAGCTGAATTTAAAGAGGACTGAGATGGGGAAAAAAAGGAGAAATATATTCAGGTACATTTCTTTAGAAGATTAAGATATTAAGCAGAACAATGCTGAATAGATACCACATTCTACTTAGATTTCACCTTCCTTATTCTTTCTTTCTTGCTATTTGCAAAATCATTCAGAGAAGAACAAAATAGAACAAAAGGACCCTCTATTCTATCTTGAGCTTCTTACCCCAAATCCAGTCCAAAATCTTGTCCTTGTGGAAAAGGGGGGAAAACATTTCTGAATGGAAGGAAGTGGTTGTGAAGTTTTAGCACAAAGTGAAAATACACAATGTCTCTGCATTATCATTAGAATCTATTTATGTTGTACCCAGCATGTTCAACAGAAAACCTGAACAACTTGAAGAGATTCTTAAGAATTCCCTAGGAAATCCAAAGTAATTGGAGTTAGCAAGAGAGGGTGGCAAGATTTTCCTCAACAAGTAAGGAGAGACAATTTTTCAATGAAGAGCCTGAACTACATCAATTCTTCTCTGTCTGGGCTTCAGTCTCTCCATATGTAAAATGTGCAACTGAAGGGCTATCTTAAAAGTTTTAATACCATCTAATATATAAACATGTCTGTTACACAAAAACAAAAACAAAACTATAGCTAGATAAGAGATATACAGTTACATAATGCACTATCTATCTGTTACAACCTGAGCATGTAACAACTGCATTTGTTTGATTTTTCTTGATTTGGTTAATTAAGTAACAAATTATTATTCTCTACCTTCTTCCATTTTATGAAAAATCTTAGAGTCTGCTAGGGGCTTTAGAATTGTTTCTTGATTCTTATGCTTAAATATTAAGCACTTGTGGTGCAATTAAATTCAAACACTTACATACAGAGGCACAAAGCTCTACACTAAATTATAAAACTAAAACTGTCCATCCTATTTATAAAGAATATAAATGAAAACAGCAAAAAAGACTTGAATAAGAACTGCATAGGATAAGAAAGTGTATATGGACTTTGATGGGTATTATTGGATAGAAATAAATGAGATCATAGATATGATGAAGTATTTAAATGGAAAAGAAACAAAATCTCATTTTGATCAAAACATTTTCAATGTGTCAAATAGAACAGTGAATATAGCGCTGCACTAACTACGCCCTCATGAATTCATTTTTTGAGCGGAGTAAAGAAATACAATTGGCAATTTCACAAGATATATCAATTTCTCAGACAAATGTAAAATTTTTGAACAGTGAATTAGTTTTAATAAATGAAATTGTATTAAATTATAGCATCATGTAATGGGGTTTGGGGAGAGATGCTGGATTTGGAGACAGATGGTTTAAATAACAATCCTGGTTTTGACACATTGCTTTTGTGACCTTAGACACAAATTAAGGAGGAAATTAAGCTTGATGATCTCTAAGGTAACTTCCAAATTTTAAGCTTATGATCCCATAGTTCAGCTTCCTATACCATTTAAGATTATTTAATGAAAAACTCAATGGCTTATGAGTCAAAATCTGATTCCATATCTGTGAACCTTAGGCAAAATATCCCAGTTCTCTGGGCCTAGTTTCCTTACCTGTAAAATTAGAGATTGGATGAGCTAGCCTTTGAGTGACAAGAATTGCTATCTAGGTATAAACATTTCTGCAAACATATAATAAGCAATAATATTTTTCTATTCAGCAATAATTTTCTTTTCTATTAGGATATTTTCTACTACAGGTCGCCGTAAAAAAGTTTTAAATCATTCATAAATGAAATGACATGTGCAAGTATATATAGGATATAAATTTCCTCTTTTGCATCCTGGGATCAGAATGAGAATGTAGTAAACTCACTCTTCTAAGAATATTCCTCTGCCAAAGGCACAACAACAGCTAAAATGCAAGTTGTTGATATTGACATAGGAAACCAGAAATTTTCTACTTCTTGGCTAACTCTACCAAAAAAGCTGTTTTGGTATTTGCTAACTAAAATTACCCTGAATACCGCAATTAGAACTAACAGTTTGAGGATGGAGTTTTTACAAAAGAATCAGCAATAGGCTCTTATTACTGAATATTTTAACAAGGAAAAGCCCAAGTATTATAATCAAACATCTAGGATCTAGGCAGTATAGAAATAGGGAGAGAAGGGAAAAATGGGAGCAAGCAGGAAAAAGATTTAGAGCAAAGAACATGAGTGGGCCTTTTTTGGTCAATGGGATATGGCTCAGTCATGGTCACTAATTTCAAGAATGGTAGTCTTCAAGCTATCATAAGAATGGTAGAGGTGGAGAATCAGACTGTATCCTCAGGCCTGGTACAACTACCTCTCCATGATTTCCACCACGCCCACCTCTCTTTTAAATTGTTCTTTCTTTCTGCATTTATTGACACAATGATGATTTCTATTGTTTTTGTATTGTTACAGTCAACTACGTTAATTATTTCCTTAATATTGAACCAGTCCTACATCCCTGGTATAAACCTCACCTGATCAGAGTATATGATCTTTGTGATATATTGTAATCTCCTTGCTAGTATTTTATTTAAAATGTCATCATCAAGATGTCAAGCATCAAGAGTCCTTAGAAAACTAGTCTATAGTTTTCTTCTTTTTCTCTCCCTGTCAAAACCTTATTTTTGTTTTAAAAAGAATTTGGTGGACTCCTTTTAAACTTATTTTTAAGTGATTTACATAATACTGGAATTAATTGTTTTGTAAAATTCATTTGTAAATTCATCTATTCCTGAAAATTTTTCCTTAGGAAGCTCACTGATGGCTTGTTCAAATTATTTTTCTAAGATACTATTAGATATTTCTTCTGTTACTCTAAACAATTTATATTATTTATTTTACTTATTTTATATCATTTATATTATTGTAAATATTCATCCATTTCATTGGCAGATATAGCTTCTAATAAATGCCTTAATTTCATCTTTAATGGGGGTACATTCACTCTTTTCATTTTTGATACTAGTGTTTTGGTCTTTCTTTTTTAAAATCAAAACTCCCCCTCCTCCCATAAAACCAGATTGTAGTTTTATTTATTAGTTCAATATTTTGAAGGGTTTTCAAAAAACTTCTTATTTTATTAACTTCTCTTTTGATTTTTAAGGATTTCCTTTTTGGAGTTTGATTGAAAATGTTTTAATATGTTAATTTCCTCCCCCCTTTATATTATTGATCTGCTCTTTTTCTTTTTTATTGATATTCAATTTCCCCCTAAGTTACTTTGATTGAATCCCACAAATGGCTGTATATTATCTCTTTGTTAATGAAATTATCGATTATTTTTATGATTTGTACTATGACACATCTATTCTTTAGGAGTAGATTATTTAGTTTCCCATTAATTTTTAATCTCTGCTTCCATAAACCTTTACTGAATGTAATTTTTAATGCATTATGGTCTGAAAAGAGAACATTTAACATTTCTGCTTTTCCATATCCTTTTTTTTTTTTTTTTTGGGGGGGGATGAAATTTTTACACCCTAGTAAATGGCCAATTTTTATAAAGTGGCTATAGACAGCCAGAAAATTTTTTACAAAGTGGTTATAAACAGCATACATTTCTTTCTATTCCCATTCAATTCTCTGAAGAAGTCAATCCTATCTAACTTTTATAAAATTTTATTCGTCTACTTAACTTCTTTCTCATTGATTTTATGGTTAGATTTATCTAGTTGTGAAAGGGGAGAGTGGAAGTGCCCCATAGTATAGATTTTACTGTCTGTTTCCTCTTATAATTCATTTATTTCCTTGAAGAATCTAGATGTTATGCCTAGTATTGATAGTATTTCACTGTGTATGGTATCTTTTAAGAAAATATATTCTACTTAATTTTTCTCTTTTAATTAGGGCTATTTTTGCATTTGTTTTATCTGATTGCCATCCCTCACTCTTTTATTTTTTCTAAACCTCAGAGAAAACCTAATAGGTTTGACTCATTTTAATTCTTTGTTTATTTTTCTATGTCAAGTATTTTTCTTAATAAACAAATTATTGGATTTTGGTTTCTAATCCATTCTATCTGCTTGTTTTATGGATGATTTTACCTCATTCATATTCACAGTTATGATTGCTCACTGTATATTTTCCTCCATCCTATTTTATTTTCCTATTTATTTTTCTTTTATCTGTCCCTTCTCTAGAATCTTTTTTGCCTTTGACCACTGCCTCCCTTAATCTGCCTTCCCTCTTATTATCCCTTGTCCCCTCTATTCTCTTTTCCTCTTTCCTATACCCAATTAAGTGTGGTATATATATATTCTTCCCTCTTTGAACCAGTTCAGATAAGTGTGAAATTCAAGCATTTCTTGTATCCTCTGCATTTTCTCCTTCTTTATACAAATTCTTCCTTGAATGCATCTTTTAGATGAGATAATTCTCAGTATAACTCTTTTCTCACTGATCCATTTATTTGATATTTCAAGAGATGAGACATACTCTTATTTCCTCTATCTATACAGATTCCTAAAAGTCCTAATAATAATAAAAGTTTTTAGATGTTATATGTATCATTTTCCTTCATAGGCCTGAAAACAGTTTAACTTTATTAAGTGTCTTATGATTTCTCTTTCATGTTTACCTATTCATGCTTTTCTTGAGTCATGTATTTGAATATCAAGTTTTCCACTTAGCTCTGGTTTTTTCATCAGAAATGTTTACAAGTCCTCTAGTAAATGAAGCATCCATTTTCCCCCTGAAGGATTATATTGAGTTTTACTGGGTAGGTTATTCTTGGTTATAATCTTAGTTCCTTTGCCTTCCAGAATATCATAGTATAAGCCCTCTGCTCCCTTAATATGGCAGCTGTTGAGTCTTATGTGATTGTGACTATGAGTCTATAATATTTGAATGATTTCTTTGGGCTATTTTCAGTGTTTTCTCTAACCTGGAATTTCTGGAATTTGGCTATGATATTCCTGGGAGTTTGAATTAAGTGATCTCTTTTAGGAGGTGATTGGTAGATTTATTCACTTATAATTTTACCCTCTATTTTAAGATACCTTGGAATATGACATCTAGGCTCTCTTGATCATGGTCTTCAGATAAAATAATAATATTTTCATTCTTTTGACTATTTCCTTATTTCTTGATGTCTCAGAATCATGCCCAATTCTAATTTTTAAGGAATTATTTTGTTCAGTAAACTTTTGTTACTTTTCCCTCTTCATTTTGGTTAATTCTGATTTTTAAGTTATTATTTTCATCACTTTTGCCATTTGGCAAAAGTATTTTTTTGTATCAATTGGAGAATGGTTGGGTAAATTATGGCATATGAATGTTATGTAATATTATTTTTCTGTAAGAAATGACCAGCAGGATGAATACAAAGAGTCTTGGAGAGACTTACATAAACTGATACTAAGTGAAATGAGCAGAACCAGGAGATCATTATACACTTCAACAACAATACTGTATGAGGATGTATTCTGATGGAAGTGGATATCTTCAACATAAAGAAGATCTAGTTCAGTTCCAATTGATCAATGATGGACAGAATCAGCCACACCCAGAGAAGGAACACTGGGAAATGAGTGTAAACTGTTTGCACTTTTGTTTTTCATCCCAGGTTATCTTTACCTTCTGAATCCAATTCTTCCTGTGCACAAGAAATTAGGTTCTGCACACATATATTGTATCTAGGATAGACTGCCTGACATCTAGGGGAAAGGGTGGAGGCTTTAAGGAGAGGAAAATTCGGAATAGAAGTGAGTGCAAGGGATGATGTTGTAAAAAATTACCCATGCATATGTACTGTCAAAAAAAAGTTATAATTATAAAATTAATTTAAAAAGTATTTTTTGTGCCTCTTTTAAGCAAGTTATTAATTTTCTTTGCATACACTTCTTTGTATTGTTCCCATTCTCCCTCCCAATTTTTTTTTTTTAATCACTCTAATTTTAAAATAAGGTTTTGGCTCTTTCTTTAACTCTTCCAGGAATTCTTGTTGAGCTTGTATCCAATTTGCATATTTTCTTTCTGGCTTTGCTTGTAGCTGTTTTAATGTTTTTATTTTCTTCTGAGTTTCTCTCTTGATATTCTTTGTCACCATAGTAGCTTTTTATGTTGTTGTTGTTGTTGGTTTATTTTCCCAAACTATTTATTGATTTTGAACTTTATATTAAAGACAAACTCATATTATCAGATAAGTGCTGGAGGTAATGTCCCAAACTTGAGGCTTTTTCAAGCTGTTATTTTCATACTTTGTTCTGGGGGTTTGTAAGTTTTAGTTGTTATCCAAGTCGGGGAAGTATATTGGGAAGAAGTATATTTATTGTTCTCTTCCATTCTGATCTATACCTGGTTAGGAGTACTGCTCCCTTGAAGTGGCAAGCTTTCATGGTCCTTTCCATCCTGGAAGTGTTTTGGAAACAGGGCCTCTGCTCCCTTGCAACTTAACTTTTTCCTGGAATTGGGTATGAGTAATAAAGCTGCCAAACAGCACCAGTCCTGAACCCAATGCTAGCACATGGATACCCTGTAATCTCTTCCTGACCAGTTGTCCAATTTTCTTACCACAATGGACTGAGAGCTCCTGAAGTGGCTGCTGCTGCCACAACTGCCTCCAAGGCAGATGTTTTTTTCTGTCAGAGACTTCTCCCTAAAATTATAATTCCAGCCACAGTGAAGCAAGGACCCTTCTCATAGTTCCAAGGCAGAAAAGAGTACACGTGGTCACTCACAGAAGAGAACACAGGCCATCATAGTAGTAAATATACCTCTCTTAAGATCATCCCACATTGGAAGAACTGAAAACTCTGTTTCAGTATCTCTGAAAACAGAAGTACAAAATCCCTGAAACTTGGGATAAGTCATCTGCCATGCTGGAAACAGAACCCTACTTTAACAAAGTGTTAAAAGCAAAAAACAACAACAACAACAACAAAAAAAAAAAAAAAAAAAAAAAAAAAAACCCACAAAAAAAGCTAATAAAATGGGCACACAATAGAAAAAAAAAACTGATTACAGAAAGTTACTATTGTAATAAGATCAAAATACATACACACAGAAGAAGAAACAAAGTCAAAGATCCTATATCCAAAGCCCCACAAGAAAAATATGAATTGGTCTCTGACCATGAAAGAATGCAAAAATAGGATTTTGAAAATCAAGTAAGAGAGGTAGAGGAAAATTAGGAAGGAAAGTGAGAGTGATGCAAGAAAATCATGAAAAAAAAAAGTCAATGGTTTGCTATAGAAGACACAAAAATAATGAAGAAAATAACATTAAAAAAAAAAAACAAAAAAAAACAAAGTAGGCCAAATAGTAAAGAAGATACAAAAAACCAATGAGGAGAGGAATGCCTTAAAAAGGTGAATTGGCTAAATGGAAAGGGAGATACAAAAATTTGTTGAAGAAAAACAAAAAGTAGAATTAGTCAAAAGGAAAGGAGGTGCCAAAGCTCACTGAAGAAAATAATTCCTTAAAACTTAGAACTGAGCAAATAGAAGCTAATGACTTTATGAGAACTCTAGAAACAATAAAACAAAATCAACAAAACAAAAACTAGAAGACAATGTGAAATATCTTACTGAAAAAACAACTGACTCAGAAAACAAAATCAGAGAGATAATTTAAAAATTGTTAGACTCCTAAAAGCCATGTTTAATAAAAGAGTGTAGACATCATCTTTTAAGAAATTATATAGGAAAACTAGCCTGATATTTTATAACCACAAGGAAAAAAAGAAATTGAAGGAATTCACCAATCACCTCCTGAAACAGATCCCAAAATGAACACTACCAGGAATATTACAGCCAAATTCCAGGTCAAAGAAAAAATTAATAATTCAATCAGCTAGAAACAAACAATTCAAGTATCATGGAGCCACAGTCAAGATAACACAATATTTAGTAGTTATGATATTCCAGTGGGCAAAGGAGCTAATTCTTCAAAGGGAAAATGTCTTACTTATTGTTCTCTTGCACTCTGATCTCTAGAGGACTTTAAAGCATTCTTCATAAAAAAGATCACAGCTGAATAGAAAGGTCTATAAGACCATGCTTTTGACTTAGCAATTCCACTACTATGTATCCCAAACAAGACAAAAACAAAAAAGAAAAGGATCTATATATACAAAGACATATATAACAACTCTTTTCTAGTGGCAAGGAATTAGAAATTGATGGAATGCCCATCTATTTTTATTGAGGAATGGCTGAACATACTGTGGTATATGATTGTGATGGAATGCTATAAGCTATAAGAAAGGATGAAAATAATGCTCTCAGAAAAACCTGCAAAGACTTTTACATAAGCTGGTGTAAAAAATGTATTATGTATAAAACAACAGCAATATTGTAAGATGATCAGCTGTGACTATGACTTAGCTAGCCTCAGCAATACAATGATCTAAGACAACTCTGAAGGTCTTACTATGAAAAATATCATATCCAGAGAAAAACATAGATTGAATATAGATTGAAGCATACTTTTTATTTTTCTTGAAATTTTTGAGGAGAGGGAGTCAAGGGATCTTTTTTCTTTCACAATATGACTATAATGGAAATGTTTTGCATGACTATACATGTATAATCTATACCAAATTGCTTGCTTTCTCATAAAAAGGAGTGAGAAAGGAGGACGGTAAGAGAATTTGGAACTCAAAGTTTTAAAAATGAATATTATAAATTGTTTTCATATGTAACTGGGGAAAAATAAAATACTAAATAAATTTATTATTATTATTATTATTTTTAAAAGACCTAGATTAGTGAATCATAAATTGTTTAACATGGGAAGAAGACTGCAACACTTTGAGATCCAGTTCCCAGGAAAACCATAATCAGAGAGTAGGAAGTCAGAAAGAGCATAGGGAAAATATAGGGGGATAAAGATATCAGTCTTTATTATTATCAAAGATTACAGGCAGAAGAAAACTCAAACATAAATAGATTAATCAACAGGAAGAAAAAACAACAGAAGGAAATATGGCCTCCAGATCTAATAAGTCAGGTCTGGCATCTTTGAAAAAATACTGCAAAACAAACAAAATGATTCAACATTTGATGAGAATTTGATGTGGAATTAAGACACCATAATACTGTAATATGTTATTCCTAAGTGTTTCAGAAATGAGAATTATGAAAAGAGAATTTGTAGTCTACACAGAAAGAATGAACAGAACAGAGAAATCTGAATCTGTAATGGCAAGGCTTGCCAAAGAAATGAATGAGAGCACTGAACTGGGGATGCAAATGTAAGACATAAAGGGGAATTTAAAAGAAGAAAAACAAAAAATGAAAACATCAAATGTTTATCATGCAAATAAAACATGATTCTTACATGATGTGAAGAGACAGCCTAAGAATCCTAGGTCTCTCAGAAGAATATGACAGGACCCTATAATAGATATGGTCTGGGGGATTGGGTAAATGAAAAAATCTACCTCTCCTACTTTGGGGACTGGGGAGAGTAGTAAGTCCTAAGGGGGTACTGGCACCTGAATATATGAGAAAGCATGGACACAGGCAAGAAATTTTAAAGTCAATGTGGGAAAAAATGGTAACAAGAAAAGGATATAGATCAACAAGGAGTAGCATAATTAGGGAGAAGATGGCAAAGGGGATGGGGCAGTATCCTCATGGACACCTACAATAATCTGACATTGTCTGAGGAGTTTGGCACAATGGAAGAGTAAGTAAAAATCCATGGAGTAAGCCTTATAGGCAGGTAACACCCAGAGGGAAGAGCCTAAAATGCATACTTTGGAATCTTTGACTGCATGAAGAATACAAAGTAAAGAGAAAATCCAGATAAATTTATAGGGATCATGAATCAGTAAATGGAGGTATAGATTGGACAAGGAAGACAAATAATGAAGAAAGTAAGAAAAATCCTTTTTGTAAAGGGATGCAAAATAAATGTGTAAAGGGGTGTAAAATAAAAAAATCTAACAAGTAGGACAAAATTAAAGGGAAGAGAGGAAGATGAGCTCTATTTAAGGAAAAAATGGAGAGGGAGGAAACATTATATAAGCAGAGAAAAACAAGAGAAAAAAGAACTAATAAACAAAATGCAAAAGAGAAAGGGTAACAAATGAGAGAAGGGATCAGGGTGAGGGAAAGAAAGTCAGTGGAATCAAGGCAACCTTAAAAAAATTAAATTAAATGAAGGAACATAATATTGTGCTTATAGCAAAAGAGAATTTGAAGAAACCCCAATAGAGATAAATGAAAGAAAATATAAACCTAACTCTCATAAACTTGAATAAAGTAAATAATCCAACAAAACTAAAATAAGTAACAGACTGGAAACAAAATTCTACCATCTGTTACTTGCAAGAAATACATTTAAAAAACAAAATAAAACTGAGGGGACAGAAACAAAATATAACGTGCATGAAGTGAATCTAAAAAAGCAGGACAAGGAAAAAACAAGAATTCAAAAGATAAAAAGGGATAAACAAGGCATCTATACTATAGTGACAAGAACCATAGATAATCAACCTTTATCAGTAATTTTTGCAATTTTTAAATGAGACTGTAAAAGAATATATATTTCTCTATACCATATATAACTTTCACCAAAATAAAAATAATCATGTTCTATGATACAGAGGTACTGCAAATAAAAGTAAGAAGGCAAAAAATACTTAATACTTCCTTTATAGATTATAAGTCAATAAAAATGGAAAATTCCCTCAAGGATCACAAACAAAAGATAAAGAAGACCCATATGAAGACTTAACAATGAACTATTAAAATATGAGTGGATCAAAGAACAAATCATAGAAACCACAGCTATGTAAAAGAAAGTGATAATGATGAAACAACATATCAAAATAGAAAAAAGATTATAAGCTGGATATGCATTTTAAATAATTAGAAAGCCACAAGTAAACCTAAAATAAGCACAAAAGAGAAGACATTAAAAATTAAGGAGAAATATATAAATTGGAAATAAGCCCATTGCTCAGCATGGAAGTGGTAAATAAAACTAAAAGTAATTCTCTGAAAAACCTAATGAAATCGACAAATTTGATATATAAAATTGATAAATTTGTTGCTAATCAGATTAAACAAGAAACAAGCAAAAATAACTTAGAATGTTTGGAATCTTCTCCACCATGAAAAGCCTTTTCCACCTCCAAACAACAGACTCATATTGAATCTTTGTTTGATATAATTGTCAATGTTTAGGAAAAAAAAAATATAGGGCTGTGAAAACTTTCTGAAAACTTGCTAACTCATCTTTCTTGTGCTGCTGATACTTAAATGTAGAAATAAAATAAAAAGCTTAAATTCCTTTAGGGGCAATTTTTCCAAAATTGAAAAATATTCTGCCTACTTCAGATGGGAGTAATAAATGATATTCTAGTACTGAACTAGCATTTCTAGAGTGATGCACATATTGTCTCACAGCTACATAATAACCATAAAGTGCTTCCAATAATAAGTGAACAAAATTAATTTCCTGCCTCCACTGAATAGGCAAATGATCAGCAAGTACTTAACTAGAGGTAGCATTGTACCAGATTTGGTACCAAGAAGATTATGGAGAACTAGGCCTTGTGTTCTAACAATTTATTTTATAAACAAATAAGATTATCTAAAGCTACAAATTTGATCTCATAACAAATAGCAATGGAGGACAAATTTAAATTTTAGGGTTTTTTATACAAAAAATTATACTTTCTATATAAAGAAATTGCAAATAATGCTTAGAGGCACTAAACATAGGGGTATTTAAAATGGAATCCCAAGACTCCTTAAGGGTCTATGGATATATATCTTCATATTTCTAGCACTTAACATATGACAAGTGCTTAATCAATCAATGTTTACAGACTATATGCCAGGCACTGTACTAAGGATATAAGAACAAAACTGAAACAGCCTTTATTCCAAGAAGCTTCTATTCTATCAGGGAGTTATGTGAGAGACAGTGTGCAACAGTGGATAGAGTATTTAAACAGTCTTTTAGGTTCAAATCCTGCCTCAGATGTGACATTGGCCAAGTTATTTATCCTTGTTGAGCTTCAGTTTTGTCATCTATGATGACCTCTAAGATATCTTCCAGCTCTAAATCTAAGTACGAAAAAATATATAAAAGAAATACAGAGTGATTTTTTAGAGATGGCACAAGTAGTTGGGAGATAAGGAAGAGCTTTCATGTAGAAGGCAGTACTTGAGTTAAACATTGAAAGAAATTAATATGTTCAAAGACATGGAAACTAGGAAGCATCCAGAAAACTATGGGAGACAGCAATGCTGTATCTGGTTTTGAAATGCAAAGAAATGGGAGATGGGAGTGCTGTATATGAGGGAAAGCAAGAAGGCTAGTTTGAAAAGGGGAATGATGCTACTGAGGCTGGAAAGGTAGTTTGGATTTGGGGAATATTTAGTATTCCAAATGTCAATGGAGCAGTTTGTATTTGATTCTGGAAATAATAAGGAGGAACTGGGAATTTCTGAATATAGGAATGATATGGTCAGACTTAAATTTTAAGAAAAGGGATGAAATTTAAGGCAGAAAGATAAATGGAAAACCAATTGTATTTTCCAGGAAAGAAGAAGTAGTGACCAGAATGATGATGGTTGCTATATGGAAAAAAAAGAAAAGGAAGGATGAGAGAGATCCTTTGAGGTATAAACGACATGATTTGGCAACTGACTGGATGTGATAGTTAGATAGAGTTGGAGAGGGGATTCAATGATGTCAATGAAACTGGGTGACCAGAAGATTGGTGATGCTATCAGCAGAAATAGGGAAGTTGAGGAGAAAGGTGAGTTTTAGGGAAAAGAAATGAATTCTCTTCTGGTCATGGCGAGATATGGCATGCCTAGTATTAAAGAAATGATTGATTTCTTCTCTAAGAAATTCATTTAAATTCTACTAGTCATTAGAATAAGGGGAACAAAATATTACATATTTATTAAAGCAGTTTTCTTTCTATTTTTTCAACAGCATGTGTAAAGAGTTTTCAACATTCATTTTTTTTGGTAAGATTTTGAATTTCAGATTTTTTCCCTCTCTCCTCCTTACCTCCCTCCTCCCCAAAACAGCAAACAATCTGATAGAGGTTATACTTGTGCAATCATTTTAAACAAAATCAGAACAAAAGAGAAAAATTACTAGAAAGAAAAAAAAAAGATATTATGTTTCAATCCATAGTCAGTCTCCATAGCTTTCTCTATGGATGCAAATGGCATTTTCCATCTCAAGTCTGTGGAAATCATCTTGGATCACTGCACTACTGAGAAGAGCTAAGTTTATCATAGTTAATCATCACACAATTTTGCTGTTACCATGTAAAACATTCTCCTAGTTCTGTTCACTTCACTCAGTATAAGTTCATTTAAGTCTTTTCCAGGCTTTTTCTGAAACCAGCTTGCTCATCATTTCTTACAGGACCATAATATTCTATTACATTCATATACCATAATTTATTCAGCCATTCCCCAACTGATAGGCATTCACTCAATTTCTAGTTCCTTTACACCACAAAAAGAGCTACTATAAACATTTTTTTGCACATGTGAAAGTTAACAAAAGTGAAACTAAATAGTAAAATAACTTTAAAGTGAATGCACCACTGTAATTATTTAATACAATAGGTACAAACAAGGCCAAATCTGAGTTTGCACTTATCAAATCAAGAGACTTAAGATCTTCTACCAGCCCTTTCGGATACAACAAGTTGTGAAGGTATACCATTATACTGTAAAATGTGAAGTATATAAATTTTAAGTTAAAAATAAACATTAATATCTATTTATTTCTCAGTTAAGTTTTGTGGAATCTAGGGTTTTTTTTTATTGTGCTTCTAGAGTGTTTGATATTAATTAGAGCAAAGAACTATGCATTGCCTACATACTCATGAAGGATAAGGAAAATATTTTTTTTCCCATGAGAAACTTTGCTACCTCCAGGCAGAACAACAGAAAACACCTGCTGGACTTGTAATCAATTGTCCTTTAATATTTTATCTCTCAGAACATATTTCAAAATTCCCCACTTGACTGAAATGCCACATTGACTCTTCAATTATATAAATTCTTTAAGGTTAAAAAAAAAAACTTTACCATACTATTTCATTTGTACCTCAAAAAGACCTTGTAAGGCAAGTGCCACAGGTATTTCTATTTACATTTTACAGAGAAGAAAACAAGTTCAGGTTAAGTGACTTGCCCAAGGTCAAATGATTTCAAGTCCAGCAAGGTCCGCTGTTATTTTTGAGATTAAAAATAACTCTTTGAATTTTTTTATTTGGTTTGGGTTTTAAAAATAACAATTGGATGAAAAGGTAAGAAATACAATGAGAAAGTGAGGCCAGGATATGGTAATCAAGAGAGGAAATTCAGTCCAAAGAATGAGCAGTGTCATCAATATCTGTGGATACACACAATGATGCTAGATGTGTATACACACACATGTATAAAGAGACTGATAGATGGAGAACAACATCAAAGTGCAGTGGAAAGCAGAGCAAGGAAAAGGGCATGAGAGTCAGAACTTGGCACCCAAAGAAGCTGAATTTATAACTCTGTTTGTAAGAGGGTACCAAGTTTAGTTGATGTCAATGACTGGCGACATCCAGCTGTGTCCTGCTCCAAGTCCAGCACTTTCTATCAGGTCAACAGCCAAAGAAATAGCAACAGAGGGATGAAAACTACACTACTCCCCATCCTCACAAGCCCTTTCCCTATTTCTCCAGACCACTCCCAGCATAGAAAAGCATAGCTATTTCCCTGAGGAATTAGACCTTACTTAAAAAACTATTGCATGATTATTTTAACACACAAACTATGGCTCTTATAAGCTATTTCCTTTTTTGATATTCACCTTGGCATATCTCTCCTTGTTTTAGTGATTACAAACACTTGATTCTTCTAAATCTAAAAAGTCGTGCACTGGGGACTCAGTAAATATTTGTTAATTCAATTTTGCAAACTTAGATGGCTGTAACCATTAGATCAGATTGCAGAGCATTTTTCATGTTTCCCTCTTAGAATAAGCTGACTTTTAAAAGTTGAATGAACTTTTCTTAGTTTCCATAAATTAATATCATAAGAGAAGTGAATTAATAATGGCTACCCAGATCTACAAGACAAGTACTTTTAGCATATTTTTTTTTCTTCACTTCTGTATAGCATAGGAAGAACAGTGTTTGTTTTTTTTTTTTTTTTGGGGGGGGGAGGAATGGGGAAATCAAGAGATTTCATTAAGTATCTTCTTGCTTAAGGTGCTGACTGCTAACAATTTGTACAATGAATTAGAGACTGTACTAAAAGAAATAAAACCTATGCCTACTAGCATCTATCTAGAACAGGAAGACCAAATTAAAAGGCATTTCTTTTGTTACCTTATAATAAATTGAAAGCATTTGGACTATCCAGCAACAATGTAATGCTCTGCAACAATAAAAATAAAAATATCAGGAAGAAACAATTACTATAATTTTTTTAATCATTGAAATGGTTATTTAAAAGAAAACCTTCAATACTACCATTTGCTTAATACCATATAACAGTATGATTAAACACATGATTTTCTTAGAATGATCCATTAACCCTGAAAATGATAATATGATTAAGACTACTTGCTTCATGGGATGAAGTGATACCCAAACTCTGTGCAATACCTGGAATATTGACTAGATTACAAATCAGAGGGCCAGGGCTCAAATTACAGTTGTCACTTACTGTCAGTCTGAGCTTGGCCAAATCACCACCTCCTTGGTCTTCGGATTCATCTGGAAGATAAGGGGACTGGGCTAAATGCGCCTTAAGACCCATTCTAGTTAACATCCTAGGAACTTTTGAAATACAATACGGCTCAGAAATCAGTAAGCCTATGATTATTTTGAATCATCCACCTCTGAATCTTGTACTGAGTTTCTGACCAGAAAGGTGATTTAAGAAGAGTTCTTATCAGCATTCAATAAGGTCATTAAATGCAGGTGATTACTAAACAGTGAATATAAAAGCCAATGCCAAAGTCCAAATTTCTATGGCCCTGCTGGAATCCAGGTGAAAAATGAGATCACTGAAAGCAGTAACAGAACATTGGATAATTGTTAATAAAGGGGAAGGTGGGTAACCAAGCAAGCAAGAGATGGAGATGTTGATGATAATTAACAGTGAACTTTTATATAGTGCTTTAAGATTTGCAAAGCATTTCACAAATATTGTCTCATTTTGTCCTAATAACAACTCTGTGAGGAAAGTGGTACTACCACCTTTATTTTACAGATGAGGAAAGTGAGGCAAGCAACGTGGAACTTTTGAATCCCTGGTCTACACACAGTGTTCTTAACACTGTGACATAGAACCTAATGATAGAAGGAATAAATAAATCACAGCACAGCAAAAACATGTTTTTGTCCTCACTGGGTCTATAAATATGTTTGATTATAGGCCTGGAATCTTGAAATGCTTCTCAAATGTTCGCTTATTTTTTTAAAACTAATTTTATAATTATAATATTTTTGGACAGTACATATGCATGGGTAATTTTTTTACAACATTATCCCTTGCACTCACTTCTGTTCCGAATTTTCCCCTCCTTCCCTCCACCCCCTCCCCTAGATGGCAGGCATTCCCATACATGTTACATGTGTTATAATATATCCTAGATACAATATATGTGTGCAGAACCGAATTTATTGCTGCACAGGAAGAATTGGTAGAAGGTAGAAATAACCTGGGAAGAAAAACAAAAATGCTCACAGTTTACATTTCCCAGTGTTCCTTCTCTGGGTGTGGCTGATTCTGTCCATCACTGATCAATTGGAACTGAACTAGATCTTCTTTATGTTGAAAATATCCACTTCCATCAGAATACATCTTCATACAGTATTGTTGTTAAAGTGTATAATGATCTCCTGGTTTTGTTCATTTCACTCAGCATCAGTTCATGTAAGTCTCTCCAAACCTCTCTGTATTCATCCTGCTAGTCTTACAGAGCAATACTATTCCATAACATTCATATACCATAATTTATTCAGCCATTCTCTCCACTTGATGGGCATCTACTCAGTTTCCAGTCTCTAGCCACTACAAAGAGGACTGCAACAAACATTTTTGCACATGTGGGTCCCTTTCCCTTCTTTAGTATTTTCTTGGGATATAAGCCCAATAGTAGCAATGCTGGGTCAAAGGGTATGCACAGTTTGATAACTTTTTGGTCAAGCTCCTTATTGATGTGTGTTGGGGGTGGGGGAGGGAGCATGTAGGAACACAGCACTGTCCCAGTATATTACAAGCATATTCATTACAGAACTATTTCAGTTTCTTAGGAAAAGGTAAGTTTCTATAGGTTATACCAAAGTCTCCTTCCTCATGCCCAAAAGACCCTACAAAGGTACAGGATGAAAAGGGGAGTCATAGATCTGAACTGTAAGAGACCTTATACACCATTTAACCCAACTGTCTTCACTGTAGGAGGCTTGGATAAGGAAATTCCCACAGATATAGCAGTGAAGCCAACATCTTACTCCAAAGCTAGTGTTCATTCCAATATAATGTGTATTTGGTTCAACTCAATGAATTTGCTAGTTTAGTGATCAAATCTTGAACTTTTATTGCTAGTATTGTATAAAAAGCTAACAATCAAACTCTTCTTATTCTTTTTATGACCTCTTCAGTCTTTTAGGTAATATTAGGAAAAATATCTCCCTGACGTCATCTTCCCATTCCACAATAATAACAGTATGGCAAAAATCAACTTTGTGAATGTTTTTTAAAAAACAAAAATTACGCTGTAAAACATGTTCTGATCCCAAGAATAATATTTCATCCATTTCCAAGAATAGTATTCCATGTGAAAAGCCTTTTGACAAAATCAAAACTTTGCACCCAGATAACAACTTAATCTAATTGATATCAAGTGATCTTAATGCCACTTACCAAAGTTCATGTTAGTTGAAATAATGGTTTGGTTTTTTTTAAAGGAAAATTAAAACAAAAGCCCCAAATCCTTACTGTTTAACAGTCCCAACAAATAGATTTTTCCAACATCAACTGATGACATCTTTTCAGGTTTCTTTCTTTCTTTCTTTTTTTTTTTTTTTTCTGGAGGGTGAAGTTCAGAATTGAAGAGAAGACACTGTTAATTTTATTTGCTTATTTTAGCTATTAAAATTTCTGTTTCCTCTATGGGCATGTGTGCACCTGTGCATACTTTAAAATCCCTTTTTATTTAGTCTGCCTGATCAAGCTGCAGAGGTCTTCTCTTCTCTTTTTTTTTTTTTAATAAATTTTAGAACATAGCAGTAAGCTATACCCAAAGATAGCTATCATTTTCACGAGGCCAAAGAATGGTTCATTTTTATTTTCCCAAAGCATAGCACAGTATCTGGTAAGCAGTAGGCACTTAAAAATCCTTGTTAATTGATTGCAAAGGAAAAAAAAAGTATATAAAATATGTTCTAATTTTCTTTGAAGAAAGATCTAAGTTAAAATATTATTATTATTATTTCAATATTCTGGTTATCCTTAGAAAATCCATTTCTCTCTGATGGATATACATATACAAAAACACTCACACAATGCTATGTAAAGTAGAAAAATTAAGTAAGAATACAGATAAGGAAATAATTCATTGTGTGGTTTCCAGAATCCAGACACCAGGACCTGGAATTATTATTTCTTCTCTTCAGCGGATGATAATGATACAAAGATATTGAGAGGCAATTGTTGTTCTCTGACCTCTCTCTTCTTTCCTCTGCCTCCAATTTCATTCCCAGTCCACAAGCAACATCTGTGTCAGTAAAGGCTGCCCGCAACTCCCTCAAGAGTCACAATCCACAGCTGTGGAGACTCTTGAAGAATTGACCTGCCCTTTCACCCAGGCATAGTTCTTAACATTTAAGTATAACTACAGGCTTAGATTTTAAACTGAAACTCAGACTGTAAGATTAAGTAATATCAATAATACACAAATATATAGCTAATCTTAGATTAGTTGAAGGGCTCTAGTAAAGTTAAAAATTTTTCGAAGGCTGGTCAGTTAGTAAGGCAACTAGCATTTAAGTAACCATTGGGTGTGTCAGGACTATGTTATCTGTACTTTAGGAGGATCAATTAGAAAGCTTGAAGAAAGAAGGCTTTTGCTTTCTCATATTTTGATCTTCCTTTTTTTTTTTTTTTTTTTAACAGCATTTTTCGTATATCTATTCTTCTAAGATTCAGCAATCTTTTGGTAATTTCTGGCCAATGTCAAGAGCAATAATCTGTTTTTTAATTGGCCTATAGTTTTTATATAATAGCAGACTTCCTTTTTTAGTACTGATCTCAGTACTCTAAAAAGAGTAGTGCTTGTGTCAATTTTAAGATTTTGTACTTGACAGAGCATTGGGATACTTCTTATTTTACTTTAAATTCAGTTTAATAAACATCTATTAACACTAAACTATACTTAATAACCATATGCAATTCGATCAAATTGGTATTTTTTTTTAAAGTGTAATCTCTTTCAAATCCTAGTCAGATTAGTTAAAGAATCTCTCAGTCCTATGTAGTAGAGAACATTATTCCTAAATCCTTGAATATTATACCTCGCCTTTGTTATACAGCTATTTTTTAGTCATTCCAACTCTCCATGACCCCATTTGAATTTTCTTGGCAAAGACACTAAGGTGGTTTGCCATTTCTTTCTCTAGCTCATTTTACAAATGAGGAAACAGGATTGCGTGACTTGAGCAGGGTCAAATAATTAGTGTCTGAGACCAGATAGAACTTAAAAGATGGGAAACATTAAACAAAATATATAAAAATAATATTAATATGTTGATTTCTGAGTCAATATGTTGCTTTCAGGAATTTTTTTTTTTTTTTTACTTCAGTTTTTATACCACCGGTCTAGGTCACTAAGAGATGAAGTGACTTGCCTGGAGACAAATAGGTATCATGTGCCATGTCTTCACCTTAAAACTCCAAGGCAACACTGTATTTCAGAAGAAAAGTTATACAGTGAAGTTCCTTTATGAAACAGTAAAAGCCCAAGAAAACACCTAGTGAGTAAAGATTTTCAAGAAATGAAGTATCTTTTTTATTAAACAATATTTTACATAACAAAATTTCAGCAGGACAAGACAAGAATCTGGACAGTACTCAAGAGAATTGGTCTCTCCAGTGGGGGCCAAAATCCCTTATCTCTGCTGCTGCCTGATCCAAAGAGATGAGTCAAAGGGCTTTTCTCCAATAGACTGGAGAAGGAAGAGTTTGACCTAAAGTGACAACTGTATGATGTGAAAGAATCAGAGAGGTTTTAGCAATACAATCAACAAAACTCGGCAACTGACTGGATCTAGAGGTGAAGAGAATGGAAGACTCCAAAGGATGTGGTCTTGTTAAAGTAGGTACAATAGCTAGATTAAATGACATATTGTAGGCAGAGCACTTTGCAAACTCTAAAGTGCAACATAGTCTTATCTGTCATTATTATTAACAGCTCAGAGTACAACTTATGCACACCTTCGCATCCTGGGTAACTGATTATGGTCTTCCAATGGCAGACACCCTCCAGGTGAGGGCTTTTCCTCCAGAGCTGGGAACACCATGTACAAGACAATGCACCCCACGGGCCATTCCTGCCATTCCACCTACTTCTCAAATCACTCTTCTCTTCAGCTTCTCCTTTTTACACTGTTCCTTGTGTAAGCTGCTGTTGGCAGTAGGCTGCAGACAACTTATCTTCCTCAATGTTTCTTTCTTGCTCTTTTGAGTGCTACACAAATTTTATACTTTATTCTTTGATTGTTACAATATTACATGATAAAGCAATACTGTAAAAAACAATCATGTTAAAAAGATGGATACTCCCTCACCAAAATAAAGCAAAATGCAGCTAGGTGGTACAGTGGAGAGATCACTGGAGTCAGGAGAATGCAAGTTCAAATCTAGCATCAGACACTAGTTATGTGACTCTGAGCAAGTCACTTAACCCTGACTGCCTTACCCACCCACCCCCATCTCAGCCCTATAAAAGGACTTTTTTTTTAATTTTAAGAGAGAAGCTCGTTACTTACTGAAAACACAGCCCAATCCTAAATGCAATCTAGCTTATGCTATTCTGCATATTCAGTTTGGGATCCAGTTCACAGTATATCTTAGCAGGATTTTTAACAACATGGTTTGGGTCCACAACAAAGGGATTCATGTTACATTATATTATATCCCAAATGATCCATGAACTTGAATGAGAAAAAAAATTCTATCTTTATTTCAATTTGTTTTCTTTTCTAATCCTACATATTTTATTTTACACATTTAAAAGCATTATTCCACAGGCTTCGTTCATCAGATTGTTCCAAACCATGACACAAAACAAGGTTAGGAACCTTTGATTTAAAGCATCTGCCCCAAAGAAGAGTTCAGCTCAATGGGCTATTCATCCAACTCTGGATCACAGCCTGAACAATTAGATTTCCTTATCAACTTGTTTTCCAGTGTGGAATGTTGAGCTTTGAATTTCTGAGTAATTGTAAATCTTATTTAAGAGAAGGGCTCCAAAATTCTGGGGATTATGCAATTTGTATAAATGATATTCACAAAGAAATATCTGGAAGACCTCAAAATCTAGAGCATATCCTTCTGACATTTAGATCTCTTCTAGGACAACTTGTCTAACAGTGGCTCTATTTATATTTTTAAAATTGAAATTATAATTAAAGAGTCCACAGAGAGTGTGAATAGACAAAGATACACACGTATGGTTATTGGGATCCAATTAAATCCAAACCCAACAACAACAGCAATAATTCTTTTTTCTGGCACTAAAATTTTCTTACACTAACTAGCCTTCTGAATAAAAGAAAATCAACCTAGCTTAAATAGCTAAAATCTATTTAAATGTTTTTTATGCCCATTTCCCTTTTCTCTTCGGCTAATAAAGGAGAAAGAAGGCAAAGTTAAGGTTTTTATTGTTCCTTTTTTTCCTAGGGATTTTCTATGAAACATGCCTGACTGTGATGCCCCCAAAACATGTGGTTAGTGAACTGACCTTTTATAACCCCAGAACAAACAAAGATGTACAGAGTCTAAGAACAAACAAAGAGCAGGAGAGGGAGAGGCCCTGCAAAGAGCCCAGAATTATGGGGAGAGAAAAGGGAAGCTGCCAACAGGGCTGACATTAAAAAGATTAGGCAAAAAAATTGTATATTAAATTTGGTGGGAAAAGATCCATATGACAAACCCAAATCAAACTGTTCAACAGCAGTAACATTTTTACCATCAGGAATAAGGAACAGGCAAAGAGTATTCAGTCTCTACTAAGCTTTAGGCCCATCAGCACCTGAGATTTAGAAAAATATCCTGTAATAATTCAATAAATCACTGTTTAAAGATTATGTTCAAATTAAAACATAAGAAAAAGAGCAAGGGCAAGGTGAGCCGATATCTGTGCACTGGCACAGACAGAGCCGGATTTGTACCAATTCCTGCCAAGTAGGAGAGCTCCTTTCCTGTTCAATAACTGATGAATAAATATGCCAGTTACATTGCAGGAACCCGTTCCACTGACATCTAACACCATGCTCGGCACTGCTGTGCGCATATTTTACTTTAGAAATCAACCTGGCTTCAGGTCCTTGTAAAATACATTTTTAAAAAGTGCTTCCAAGGAAAATTCTTAATGAGAAACTAAGAGACAAGAGCTTTTTTTTAAAATGAGAAATATTCTTTCAAACAGTTCCAACCCAAGGATCTCTTTTGTCATGCCTGCCTACTCTCTTTAAAAGGTACCCAAGTACTTCTCAAGCAGTTGAAGGCAAACTTTTTCAGACCCAAAACTTAGTGGGGCCAGCAGCCCGATGAGCTATGGTCTTTCAGTAACTCCACCCACAGACCAACATTTCTCTTGTATCTTTAGTCCATCAAAGGAGAGAGAAACGAGTGTGCTCTTACAGTGACCGTGCAGTCTGTAGAAAATATGGATGGGGAAAGGGTCAACCAGGAGTAAAAAAAAAAAAAAAGCACATTCTTCTTCATTTCCTAGTTACCACAGTCTCTCAACAACAGCAACAGAGACCGAAAATAAAACAAAAAGGAAAACAATTCAGAATAGCAAAGGCCAGTGCTCAGAGCTGCTCCCTTCCAACAAACGCAGAGGTTTGGCTCCTCGGCTCCTAGGACCCATCTACCAGGCTGCCCCCACGTCACTACAGAGCTATAGGAGTGGAAGGAGATCAAAGAACAGATACACACACAGATACAACATACGGTTTCCGAGGAAAGCGAGGGTTCCATGCTTGAGAGGAGGAATGTGCGGAAGAACCTTCTGGCTTCTCTGGGATTTGAACATGCTGTACTATGACAGGAGGT